>NC_133359.1:24731943-24871943 GCF_030506205.2 Paramisgurnus dabryanus | reverse complement strand
AGGCTGTTATGTTAAAGTAGATTTATCCAGGTCTAAATATTCATACCATAAATATTTGTGATAGGCTAATGTATAAAACCATGTGAATGATTTAGCTAAAGATTAGCCTGAATTACTAAGCTAGGCAGTTTCCCAGAACGGTGGCTGTGGGGCAAAGTGAAACAGATGGGGTAAACTGAACCAGGGGTTAAACCCCACCATGAGGCACTGTAACCATTGAATATGTTTCATTAAAAAAAAATTCTGTGTAGTTTCGCACAACTGATTTGTTCATTTTTAAACATTTTAGAAAACATATCATGCTAAGACATTACCATATTAATTAATTTTTATGCATTTGGCGTTTTGCAGGTCTACACTGAAAAAACAAACATACCACTCAGAAACGTCCATTGACAATCTCCAAACAATAAGTTGTTCCTCAAAATCTGTATTTTCATCTGATACAGACTCAAACATGAGTGGATGACATCAGAGTACCGCGAGAGCGATTTAAAACCAACCTCCTCCGCTTTATTTCTCGCGGTACTCTGATGTCATCTGCTTGTCGGTTCTTGTGGCGCTGCGTAAAGTTGACCACACCTAAAAAATGTACTGCTAAACTCGACAGAAATGCTCTGTATACCAGCACCTCCTTTATTAATTTGTATAGCAGGAAAAGTTCTATTTTACTTCTCAGCGTGATAAATAGCTTACAAGGTTTGGTGTGTGGGCGTGTGAACTGACAGAAATGCGTGTGTCTCATGGCGATTGCGTGGGACTTAAGAGCCTAGGTTATATCAACATATGTCAAATTAAGTTACCTGATATCCACTTAATTTTATAAGTTATAAACATTCATTTAAAATAACATACAGCTTATGTATTAGGCCTATTTGCTTAAATTACATTTTAACAAAGAAACTGCAAAGGTTGATATTAAAACCCAACACGCTGGTGAAAACTGGATAAACCGGTTTTCTTTGATGAGGTGATCGATTAGCATTGGGGGTTGGCAAAGAATTGGCAGACCTAGGGGTGGGTGGTTTTTAATTTCTTGACTCTCTGTCACTGGTAGCTGCTAAAACAAGCAGCTAAACCATGTACAATTAATTACATTTTGGAATTAACTTCCTTCATGTCTTTTTATTTATACACTGTAAAAAATATTTTCTGAATTTTTAAGTAAAGTTAGCATTAAATATGTTTTACAAACAATTGATTTACAAACTCTGGGATGTTTGTGATTATCATCATTCAGAAAAGTGGTGCTTGTGTTTAGACTCATGTTTTACGTGATTAAATCAGGTTACATTAGTTTCTTTTCAGTGTAGAACAGTTTGTAATCAAAATGCAAAAATATAGTACATTTATAAACATCGCTGAAACAAAGAGTGAATTAAAATTAAAAAAGTAATAAAAATAAAGCTGCTGATAATTTTGTTTATATTTACTAGCATTTTCTGAGTGAAAAATGTTTAGATTTTGTTAAGTAGCCTAAATCCTACTCCAATTTATTTCAGTGTAGGTTTCTCATTTTTATCAGCTTTCTTTTGCTTTTCAAAGGGCCGTCTACCTTTGCTACCGCCAGTGCTTTAATGTGGGCCAGTACCGCCACTTCCAAATATAGCTCTTGAGCGTACCACCGCCTCTCCCTGCGCCCAGAACCTACTTCTAACGTACCAGAACGCTCGTTTGCACATCTGTTTAAATCAGAGGCTTAATTTAATTATTTGGCTGCGCTGCCGCTTTTCAAAGCGCCCTTCACAATGCAAGCTACCTAATTCGTCCCACCGAGAGCAGAGACTACATTACCCATTCACCTTTGAGTTTTACAAGTTAAAAGCGCATGCGTAGCTTTTGCTGCTGTCAATAGGCTTGTTCGACTTCATGCGGCGCCCCGAGAATCGACAGCCAGAAGACGTCACAGTATCGCGAGAGCGAGGCGAAATATGATTTCTTGAATCATTCTCGCGGTACTCTGACGTCATCCGGCTGTCGGTTCTTGCGGCGCCGCATGAAGTCGAACAAGCATAGTGTTAACAACGTGGTTTGGAGAGGTGTGTGAAACGCGCAACCATAGCTGCTCTGTTAAAATGAAAATACAATGAATACTTAATATGCCCTCCTGGTTTTAGACTCTAAGGAGTAAAAGAACAAGGTCAGAATCAGATGACTCTCGCTGGCTGACATCCCAACAAGCCAGAATGATATCGCTGCAGGTCAGATGCAAGCTTTTTCCAATACCCTTCTGTAGGTACGTGACAATCTCTGCTGTCGCGGCTGTCAGCTTGGTTCCCCTCGACGCAACTTCGGATTTCCTCAGACGATGTGCAGACTGATTGTATTATACATACTTGCTAAACTACAAGTGTACGAAATTTCAATGAATTTGAACGACGCGCACAGGAGTTTTACCACACGCAAAATGGAAAACAATGGGACAAAATAAAGTGATGACTTTCGAGTTTCAAATGGCCAATATTCTGTTATTCTTGAACCCATAGACATGGTCTTGGTGTCCAGAGAGTATCTTTGCCCGACAGCGACAATATGTTATTAAAAAATAAATTACATCATTATGGATAAATGAGTGCTTACAGAATATATATGTTTGAGAATGCTTATCAGTACTTTTTTGTTTCTTAAACTTTAAAGATGAATATTCTCCTTTAGAGATGGGCAATTTTCAGCAATAGCACATTATATTCAAATTTTTGAGCTCATAAAAAATATTTTTTCGCTTATTTAAATGACTTTTTTATGTTTTTATGCACGTTTAGTTTTGGTGCAATTTCATCAAAAGCTTGTAATTAGGAAATACACACAACATGCTTAACGTGTATTTTCTATATGTTAAAAAGTTTGTAAAAATTGCGTATTCTTATATAATAAGAATAACAATATGATATATTTATATTGCGCTCAAAATGATTTAGAAATGGAAAAAGGAATTCTTCTCAACTACCACCAATAAAGTTTTAAAATTCTTCTTTAGAAAAACGGCATTTAAACCCACGTGCACCGAACAAGAAAACGTATGCTTACATACAGTCCGTGTATGATATCTTTTTTATTTAGTTTTACATATTTTTATTTATATGCATTTAATAATAAGGTCATAATGTACACACTGTTAAAAATGATTCAGTGGCTTTGTAAATATCTCTAAAATAAATGATTAAAGTAACTTAATAAAATCTCTTAATGCAGTTATGCGATTTTTTTAGTTGGAAAATAAATTACTAAAACTAGAACAGATATTTTGTGTAAAATGTACATATATTATTTGATGTATACGCCTTAATAATATAAGTATTACATTTACAGATTATTTTAGTCAATATATTTAAAAAGGTCAGAGTAATATATTTAAGTTTTTAAAACTGTAATAATTGCATATTTCAAATTATTATTATTTCTATTTGACATCAAAAATGTGTAAGTTTTACGCCTAACTTGAAGTATGATTTACTTATATTTTCACATTGATATTATTTGAGTAAATGTAGGCAAAAAAATAAATTAATAATAAGTAGAAAAAATGTCAATTTTAAACAATCACATAGCCAACGGTTTTTAATCAGCAACAAAGAAACTGCGCATTTTGCCGATGACAAACACATCAGAAACTCCTCGAATTTATGAATATTTACACTCACAATATGATTTTATTTCCTTAGTACAAAAGTATAACATATTATACAAATTCTCAGTGAAATGTATTAAACACCAATGCATACTTTTTATCGTGTTTCATACCATGTAAAGGGAAACATAATAATATAAAAAGTAGCCTACTGTTCAGTAATGCAGAAAAGCGCACCACAACCATGTTAAAGCTATTAAAACGTTCAGATGCAAAAATGAACTAAATGTAAAATTAGATAAACTAGTTAATGATATTGCGTAAATGCGCTCGGTCTCTTCAAAGGTCTTCGCGAATTATTTTGTTATAAGACTCGATTATCATACATCACGTCTCTTCTACTGTAAGTACACGGAAAAAATAAGACAAATGATCCGCGTTTGAGTCGGATTTTTATGAAGAATATGTGACTGTTTATGTAACTGGCAAAAGAAAACTTCGCCAACAAAATGTTTGCCAAAAAGCATGCATTTGTATGACATCAAAGTCCGTGTCATGTTACTTCAATATCATACAGTATACGCTCAGCATGAAGTCGAGCACACACATTGTCGTCAGTATGGCCTACAAGAAACACGCCTGCCCTCTACAGGTTTTTATATTTCCTGCGTCCCCCACCGAACCCCCCTTTTGCGGGATCTCGCAGAATTTCGGAAGTCTCCGCGGCATTCTGGTCTCAGAGACGCGCATTTTTAAAGGCCACATCTGTACGTAGTGAGTGATCTGCGAAGCTCACGAACGGCCGATCTGACTATAATATGCGGCAGAACGGTTCGTAGCGTGGGATTATACAGATACCACAATAGTGTGAACCCAGGTGCACCCTCGAGCGCATCGGGATGCATATAGGTAGTATTATAGTGCACAGATCGGTGAGCTTTCCAAGCGCGCCGTAAATGTGTATTGACTATAAATTGCACGGGCACAGGTGAACACTTGAATACATCGTGAATGCATATAGATGAATCAGAGTGTTATAATGCACAGGCCGGCAAGATTCTCGAGCGCGCCGTCATGTGTTCTGATAATAAATTGTGCGCACACGGGTGAACTCTTCAGTGCACCGTGAATGCGTATAGATAAATCAGTGCACAGAACGCGCCGTGAATGTGTACAGATATGATTGATGAACGTAACGGTGGGCACCCAACGCACCGTGAACGTACACAGATGAACAACAATGTATGTGTCACAAAGCATAACACAGCTGTGTATACAGGTGAGCTTTTCCAAGCGCATCTTATTGTATACCAAAATGTTATAGCGTGTACATGTGAGCTTCTCTAAGCGCACGGTGGACGCATATAATTAAAAACCATATCGTGCATACAGGTGAGCTAATGGGCGCACCTTTAATGCAACAAACCTCAGTAGTGCGCGAAGCAGGGATGTCGAAGCTGTAAACTGACAACGTGGACGGCGGGGACCAGCCGGCCGTGTCACAATCGTCAAATGAGAAACCTCTAAGACCATGCCCATGCTCTAAGACAAGTGAGCATAATTGTCACGGGAGGTGATAACGTCAACGATCCATAAATAGCCTGTATTGACAGGTGCTCTAGTGAGTGATCTGTGACGCAGATGAACAGCTGATCGTCTGATGTACGTCAGACGTATGTGTCATACAGGACCTTGGACAGTTCCAGAGCGCTGTGCCTCGGGCACCGTCCGCATCTGAGAAATGACAGGCTTATGAATAAAGTGAATGGCCAGCCGTAAAAGCATGGTTCGCTGTTACCGCCGCCGTCCGCATCTGAGAGATGACAGGCTTGTGAATTAAATGAATGGTCGGTCGTAAAAGCGTGGTTCGCTGTTATCACGGCCACATAGATATAGGTAGGGGAGAGAGCCGCCGTGCCTCTGTAGTGAGGAGAAAAGTGTTCCACCCACGATTCGCGGGGGGTTTAGACTTTCAAATGTCACTAGACAGAATGGATCAGACTTTGCATAAGGACGCCTCGTGAAAGGGGTCCTAGCAGCTTGTGTCAATGTGTCATAAGGCACGTAATGTAGGTCGTGTCCCACGGATGCCATCTCCGCACGCCCATCGTAATGGGTTAATATTGGTAGTTTAAGCATGAGATGCGTATCACTCTGATTGAACATAGCTTATAAAGCGATGCAATGAGTTTATAAAGGAGATGACTCGTCAGCTTGTTCAGGGGGCGAGATCTCAGTCTGGTTCGGTAAATAATGAAACCACCGTAGATTGCCCGACCGCATTATCACAATAACACGGTCGAGAGTGCTGCAGTGCTAAATCATCCTCTTAATGTACCGTATTCACAGTACAAGGTGATTTATATGAGACAAACGGCGTTCCACGCGCCGAAGGCTGATTGCCGTCGTAAAGCGTGTTCAACCCACAGCAGATCCTGGGCTAGCTCGTAATGACAGCACTTCATGCAGCCGTGTGTAACTTAAGCAAGCTTCCCGGCCGTCAGCTCGGGGCGGGACCTTTGCTTAGTCAAACTGAAGTGGACTTATGAACAGAATGCCACGATATTCAGCTTTCTGAGGCTCGTTAGAGGGGTACGTGTGCCCGTCTTAAACGAGATGCCGCGCGCGTCTGACTGTGCGCGCGCTTTAAACTTTGAAACTTATTGTGGCGGGTAGCAAGCTCACTTGAGGTTGATATTACCCTTAATATCTCCGAGTATTGGAGCGGAGGTGTGAGCGTCTTCGGATCCGCTAATATAAATCAGCTATATGGCCGAAAAACGTCATAAACCGCTTGGCTGTAAGCCTTTGAGTGGCCGTCCGGAGAGGGCGCGATTCAAACGCTTGGAGCCATGCAAAAGTCTGAGGCTGTCGTCTCTCTAGAAAGTGAGAATAACAGCCGTAAGACCGTGCTCGTTTGCGCTATCAGCATCGTAGCGGAGAAACTGAGGTGGGCTGCGAGCGAATTTGGCAGAAAGGTGTTAGAGACACCGTACAGTCGTGGGGTGTCAATACACAGTATATGGCCAAACCGGGGTTTTTTCGGCAAGCGTCGATAGAATTATGGACAGCGGGCCTGTGTGCGTATTACTGATTGCTTGTCAGTAAGGCGATAAAGTGTTTAGAGACACCGTACAACCGTGGATGTCAATACACAGTATAGTAAGCACGGAAATTACTCTTTTAGAGGAATTAAATACCGTTCGCCACTATAGTGAGGTCGCATAACCGACAGTATTACACAGTATGTTTGGATAAACAGCACACAGAAAACATTTCAGGGCAGTCCAGCCTAGGCGCGACATAACCCCTTTTCTCCCAGACAGTTTCGTTCTCTGTTGATGCAGCTGTGCTGCGGAGACCAGAGTTCAGCCGTTCAGGTGCACAAGCCTCAGTAGTGACGGTGACCGAACGGCTCACGGAGCAGAGCAGTATGTCTAGGTGGTTTAATGTCAGACTGAACCCATCGCAAAGAGGAAGTCTGCCGTGAGGCCCGCGGTTTTGCCGTTTATTAAAAGGGCAGAAAAACAGGGTATATAAGAATGTACCAATATTCAGCGCACTGATATAGGACGGGACTGAATAAAGGGAGGTATTCGGGCCTCAGTATATTATAAACAAATTCGTTCTGCCTCTGATTCCGTCTAAACCAGAGAGAAATGACCGGGCAGACGAACAGTAAGCTATCCGAAGTGAGACAGGCTCAGGCCGGTAAAGCTATATAATAAGTGTTTTAGCGCTCCAATAGAGGCGTGTCCGCCTATCGAGCAGACGAATGAGATTGTGCCGCTCCAGGAGGGGAGGGGCATGAAGCTCTCTTATAATGAGTGTTCTTGGTGCTCCAATAGCGGCGAATCCGCCCTATCGAGCAGACGAATGAGATCGCGCCGCTCCAAGAGGGGGGGCATGAAGCTCTGTAATCGTTGAACACTAGACAGCTGCATTTAGAGGCAGCGAGCCGTAATACTGCGTGCTAACTAAGCCGTTTAGAGACCTCACCACTGTGGGGAAAGGAGCGAGGGACTCCGCCAGCGTGGAGCACGAGTGGCTGTGCTATGACAGAGAACAGGGGCAGACCGCCCGTGTTTGCTTGTCGTATGCATCCAGTTCTACGGTTCCCCGCTTGTTCATCTCAACAAGAGAGGAACGGCAGAGGGGAGCAGCAACACAGACAGAACAGCCATGCATCGTATGAACGGTATCACCCGATGCACTCGGGGGATTAATATATGTGCCAGAGATCTCGCCACTGAATGTAAGAGGAGCAAAGGGACTCTGTAAGCATGAACGGTTGCGGTGTGACAGAACACAGGGGGGGTTAGTCCGTGTGTGCTTGTCTATGCATCCATCTAGTCTCATGGAGAGGAACAGCAGGGGGAGCACGAAACATGGATAAGACAACCAAAGCATAAGCGCGGTCCCGGCGTGGAAGGTGCCAGACCGGTAACGCGCTCGGAGGAAATTCATAGCAGAGAGGCTCACCGAGCCGCTGTGCTGGACGCTATTACAACAGCGCCTGCTCTTTTAGCTTATAGCTTTATATTAAAAATATTGATCTTACCGGGCGGCCACAGGGGAGACCTCGTCAGGCATGTGTCCGCTGCACAGGGCTCGTACCACGGCAAGCGAAGGCTATCTTCGGTTCTCGGCCGGAAAGCGGCAGGGGAAGACGCTAGACCTGGACTCTGCTATCTTTGGTTCTCAGTCGGAAAACGGCAGGGGAAGACGCTAGGCCTGGACTCCGCTGCAGGGCTTTTGTCAACGGCGAGGTTCGCGCTGAAGGAGAAAATAATGAGCTCCTGACGATTGAACCGCGCTTATATAAGGACGTGTTCCTCCCGCGCGCGGGTTCAAACGTCATTGGTCTGTACTTTGTACAGACGTTAACCAATAGGCTTCAGTCACGGAGTAAACAGGAGTTTCCCCCCCATAGCGTCAGCTAACTGACGCAATGTGTGTGAACATCATGGCCACCGTGCAGGACATGGCGTGTTGGTTGCGCAGTTTGTTTAAATCACCCGGAATTAAATGTTTATTATACCATTGGATTATGATATTATATGTTACTGCGTTGTTGTTGCTGTCTGTGCAGCATCGCTTTCACAAAGAAAACACCTGTGCTGACAGTAGCCTACACGTGTTGTACTCCAAACTAAACATCAATGGTTACACAAAGATGTCTCCCACAACGCGTGAGATGCCAACTAATTCACGCCGTGGGCTTATTCAGCTTACCGTCCTCTTGCTTCTTGCTGGAGATGTGGAGCGCAACCCGGGACCACAAACACCCGTGGCAGCGTCGAGTACGGAACCTGCTAGCATGGAGCTCGCTGTTGATCATATGGTGCGGTGCCTGCTGTCGACTTCGCCGGCGGATGGGACTGTCGGTGAGATGACTAAGCTTCTTGAGGCACGACGTGGTGATGGAGACGGCGAATTGAGGGATGGATTTACAGCGTGTCGCATTAGCGGTGACACCAAGGAGATCGGCGGGGTCGTGGTGACGGCTCCTGGTGATCTTACAGCTAACGGTTTGGAGTCGAGGGGTGTTGCGTCCTTTTCGTCTTCAGACTCAGATGCCCGGAGCTCCAGTGTGTCTGGAACTTCGCACGGGAATGGTGGTGACATGCATGTGAAGGCGTCAACTGGTAATGTGTCAAAGGATGGCCGGTTGCCGGAGGATAAGGACATTGATTTTAAATCATATTTAAAATCAACTTTTAGTAAGAAAGGTCTACATTTTTTACATCTTAATGTTAGAAGTCTGCTACCGAAAATTGATGAAATCAGACAACTGGTAAAACAATCAGAGGTTGGAGTTATTTGTTTGACGGAAAGTTGGTTAGATCAAACTATAAGTGATGAAGAAATTGCTATTGATAATTATTGTATATCTAGATATGACAGAAATAGAAAAGGTGGCGGGGTTTGTGTATATGTGCGCTCAGACGTGGCTTTTAACTGTAGAGAGGACATTGCTAGTGATTTAGAGATTGTTTGGATGGACATAAATTTACCAAAAACAAACCCTATTTTATTGGGGGCTTGCTATAGACCACCAGGTCATGTTACTTTTTATGACAAATTAGAACAAGCTCTCTTAAAATTATCAGACAAAGATTTCGCTGAACTGATTTTATTGGGGGATTTTAATACAAATGTGTCGGGATGTGCTCATCCTACTGGTAAAAAGCTGGAGGATTTGTGTCATTCTTTTGGTCTTGAACAACTTGTACATCAACCCACGAGGATAGGCAAGACTAGTAAGACTACTATTGATTTGATATTAGTCTCAAACAAAACAAAAATATCTCAAAGTGGTACTATCACCTATGGTATAAGTGATCATAATATAATTTTTTGTACAAGAACATCCGGTATGCAAAAAATCTTTCACGCTCATAAGTCTGTACTATCCAGATCATTAAAACATTACTCACAGGAAACTTTTCAGAGGTTGGTGATAGAGGCAGATTGGTCATCGGTGGTAAATTGTAAATGTGTTAATATGGCATGGATACAGTTTAAAGATAGATTTTTAGATATAATAAATAAGGTAACCCCTTTGAGACAGATTAGAGTTAAACAGCGTTCTAGTAGGTGGTTTAATGAAGCTATATATGATGCAATCAAAACTAGGGAAAAAGCATTGAAAATTTTTAAGAAATCTAACAAACATGATGATTTTATTTTATATAAGCAAACAAGAAATAAGACTCAGGAGCTTATTAGAGATGCAAAATCTACCTATTATAAGAATGATATATTAAATAATAAAGATAATCCAAAAAAGTTGTGGAGGTCTTTACAGGAATTGGGGGCCATTAAGACAAATACTAATAAACCAAAAAGTATTGGACTAAAAATTAAGGGAATATTGAATTTTAATAAGAAGGAGGTTGCTAATTATTTTAATACATATTTTACTTCGATAGCAGAACAACTGGTATCAAATCTTCAGCAGTCCTCTGGGATATTTAGTATTGATAGGGTGAAATTATTTTATAATAAACTTGGAGCACGACCCAATTCATTCTCTTTACGGAAGGTCGAGGTTATGGAGATAGAAAAAAAACTCTTAAAGTTGGACTGTACAAAGGGCCCTGGGTTAGATGGGTTATCCCCTAGGTTCTTACGAGATACAGCTGCCCAAATAGCCCCTTACATCTCCCACATTTTTAACCTGTCAGTTGAATCTGGAATTTTCCCCAATGATTTTAAGAAGGCAAAAGTAGTTCCCATATTTAAAAAAGGGAACAGCTACGATCCTGGAAATTATAGACTGGTGTCCATTCTGTGTACAGTCTCGAAAATTTTTGAAAAAATAGTGAATGATCAATTTAATGAATACATGAACCAAAATAATTTAATGTATAAATTCCAATCTGGTTTTCGAAGGTCATATTCTACCGAAGCATGCTTACTTTACTTATCAGACACCATACGCAGGGAAATAGATAGTGGAAATCTCTGCGGAATGGTGTTATTGGATTTACACAAGGCTTTCGACACAGTAAACCATGACAGATTGATAGCTAAACTTGAGGCCTTGGGAGCAGACAACTCAACCTGTCGATGGTTTAGATCTTACCTATCAGGGAGGGAACAATCGGTGACCCTGGGGAGAACACTATCGGATCCTTGCGTAGTAGAATGCGGCGTACCACAAGGAAGTATTCTTGGACCATCCTTATTTTTAACCTATATTAACGATATGGTAGATTCCTGTTCATGTGATCTATTTTTGTATGCCGATGACGCAGCACTTTTAATGTCTCATAAATCTCAATCTATCCTAGAGAGTACCCTGAGTTCAGAACTATCCTCTGTAAACAACTGGCTGATTGACAATATACTGTCTTTACATGTTGGTAAGACAGAGGCCATCTTGTTCGGGTCAAAATACAGACTGAATAGATGTTCGGAATTAAGGGTCATATTAAATAATGCTGTGGTCAGTATGTCACAGGAGTGACGATCTTTTAGGCGGAACCAAAAATTGGGAAAGTTTGGTTCCGCCCGGATGTTTCCGCCCAGACCGGTAAGAGAAAACACCGGACATCCGGTAGCGCCGCGAACGCTGTAATCAGCCGAATTACATACAGCTGAGTGTCATTAAGAGGAGCGCCGGGTGATTGGACGATGGCAACACTCAGGAGAGTATTTGAGAGCAGTTTAAACCACAGTTGGAGTGCTTATTATTCCTGTTGGTGGTGTGTATCGTAGTGCTGAGTTGGGCTCACCGGGTATGCTGTTTTGGATTGTTGTAACTGCTCTCTCTCTCGGTTGGATTATAGCCTTACATTGATGAAGATACCGAAGACCTTATAGGTAGAGGAATTAAACGAATACCGACCTTGGATGAAAGAAACGAAGGAAGGAAAGACGCATCATTGTGAGTATACGATTGTGGAAAAGTGGTGTTGGTGGCTGAAAACCACTTTGTCTATGCATCTAGAGTCCTAGCAGTGTGAGATAAATCTTGGAGAGCGTGGGACGAAGAAAGTACAGCAGCTGTGAGTAACCGGAGTCTTTTTATGGATGTGTTGTACATATATTTGACCTGTATACCTCTTTGAGCGTTTTTGGAAGAGAGCGGGTGGCCCTACCCCTGAACCAGCGCGGTGGGTGAGCCAAAGGGTCTTTGTGCTGAAACAGCTCCAGTGACGAAAACAAACCCTAGGCCAAGTTACCATCTCCATATTCTTCGTCCAGAGTGAGGTGAAGGAAGACGGGCGTCTATTGTGTGCACTGAGCGTGGTGGGTGAGTCTTGGATGTAGAAATTTTTCACTTGGAGTGGTGCTGTGAAATGCTGTGTATTGCAGTGAGATTGCTGTGTCTTGTCTGACGTACCCCCGCCTCCAGTCACTCGTTCTTGAGACGACGAAGAGGAAGAACGGTTTAGAGTAAGACCTGTATATAAATATGCTGTGAGTGTGTTCCAGTCTTAAAATCACGGAGTGGCGTCTCGAAGTATTTTCCCAGCCAAAACGCTCGGCGGATTGGAGTTTAGGAGTGGCGGTGAAGAACTGTGCTATTGACGGTGTGTGAGTATTGCCTCTATACTGCTACCTTACCTGTGCCCTTTTATCATCACAGAGTTGGAGGCGAAGGAGATCCGCCGCCCCGAGGTCTCGACGAAGGGGCGCCCCGGTCCAGTTTTCGATTGACCAACGGGTCTCGAGGAAAGGGCAGCGCTCGACCCGGTGTGCCGGCGTGACGTCCTCGCCCCTCTGTAGACCAACGAGTTCGCCGAGAGGGTTTTGGCCCCCGGCGTCACATAGGAAAACACTGTCTAGCTGACGCACCGCGCAGCCAGTTACCGTAAGTCCGCCACCCTGTTAAAATAACATATGACCTGTTAAAACTGTCAAATCAACAGGGAAGAGGAGTGTGATGTGAGAGCTGTGCAGAGAGCCATACCTACCTCGAAGCGGTAGTCAGCAGTCATCTGCGGAGAGAGAGAGAGAGCCAGCGTGAGCACTGAGATACTGAACTGTGCAGAGAGCCATACCTACCCAAAGCTGTAGTCAGCGCAGAGGTGAGAGAACCATTGGAAAATCGATTCATTGTGCCTTGTGTCCCAGCAGTCATCTGTGGAAAGAGAGAGAGAAAGAGCCAGCGTGAGCACTGAGATACTGAACTGTGAAGAGAGCCATACCTACCCAAAGCTGTAGTCAGCGCAGAGGTGAGAGAGCCATTGGAGACCGATGCATTGTGCCTTTATGTCCCAGCAGTCATCTGTGGAGAGAGAGAGAAAGAGCCAGCGTGAACGCTGAGATATCGGACTGTGAGGAGAGAGCCATACCTACCCTAAGCTGTAGTCAGCGCAGAGTCCTCTGTGGAGAGAGAGAGAGACAGAGTCAGCGTGACCGCAGAGATATCAAGCCGTTCAGGAAAGCCCAACGTACCAGAAGCTGTAGTCAGCGACGAGGTGAGAGAAACTATTGGAAACCGATTCACAGTGCCTTTGTGTCCCCAGTAGTTATCTGTGGAGGAGTAGAGAGAACCCGTGTGCGTGTTAAAGGAACAGTAAGGAAGGAAACCTATACTTACCAAGAGCCGCAGTCGGTGAAGAGGTGAGAGAATCCTCGGAGATCGATCCACCGTGTCCTTGTGTCCCGGCGGTAGCCTGTGGAGAAAGAGAGAACAGGGAAGGAGAGTGAGTCGACAAGCAAGGAGCTGTGTGAGATAGGCGGTGGACCGCCTCGAGCTGGCTACAGGTACACGGATGAGAGAAAGTCTATACCAACACTGATTGGATTTATTCTGCCTCCAGGAAGGAAGAGGAGCGCGCCACGGGCAGAGGGAACCAGAGGCGGGAGCCCGTTCCCCGACGCAACTTTCACCCCCCTGTCACTCACTTGCTCGTGGCCCCTTGGAGGACAGATCCAGACATTAGTTTTAATTTCCCTTTCCCCAATCCCCAGAATCTTTTAAGTATTTAAACAAATAAAGAATATTTTTTTATACTTACCTGTTCCTCGTTGTTGTTTGGTCATTGGGTTGGTTTTGGGGACCTCCTCGAGGTGGGAATTTAGAAGGGGCGTGGCTTAACCACTAGCAGCCAGCCCCTGGCTTGTGACAGATTTTGGCGTAGTCGGCAGGGCCCCACCTCGAGTTGAGTAACCAGACTAGCCCAATGACCGACAACGCGGGGCCCGCAGCCCAACCCCGTGCGGTGCCTATCTTTATGGGTAGCCCTTGGGTCCAAAAGTATGGAGGGATAGAGTCGGGAATACGACTAACGGAATGGAAGGCCCAGTTGGAGTATTTAGCCGACCTGCAAAGCCTTAGTGTAGCCCAGCGGCTCCAGTTCGTGTTAAACTCCTTAGAGGGAGAAGCGCGGCGAGAAGTACAGGCCGCCCCTGAAGCTGTCCGAGCCAGTGCCCAAACTATATTTCAGTTCCTTACCGAGCAATATGGTGACCACACCCCCGTAGCTGTCCTCCGTTCCCAATTCTTCAACAGTAAACAAGGCCCCCGACAACCCATTAGAGCTTTTGCCCTGAGACTGCGAGAACAGTTCACCCGGCTACAGGCCCGCCGCGACCATGGATTGGGAGATGGCGAGACTTTGCTGCGCGACCAATTCCTCCTGGGGATGAAAGAGGGCCCCGTGAGACAGAGTTTGAGGGTCCAGTTTCGCAGAGACCCCGACCTCACATTTGAAGATCTAAGGAAGGAGGCGTTAGCCTTAGAGGGCGATGAGGTCGAGGTGAGTGAGACCCCAGTATGTGCAGCGGTAAACGAGAGTGTGCCACCACCACCAGAACGCACGGATTGGAAGCAGGCTCTAAAAGTCGAACTGTTGAAGGATGTCCGGGAGCAGATGTCAGAATTATCCAAAACTCTTCTGGGAGAGCTGCGCCAAGGTAGGGCGCGGGAGGAGCCAAGGCCGGCACCCCGAGAGCGAGTATACTCGGAGAGGAGCCGAGAGCCGCCGGGACGCCCAAACCGTTATAATCGACCCCGTTTCGAATGGGATGACCAGGGACGACCAATTTGCAATCGTTGTGGTGAGCCTGGACATTACAGTCGTCAGTGTGGGCCTCGCAGGGCATCTGAAGGGGGTTTTTAGGACGACCGGCCACAGTGGGTCGTGTGGCCGGGACCCCTCGAGAAGACCCGGGAAGGAGGGACAGCTCTAGGCAGCAGATGATCGGGCATAGCCCGGTGGCAGAAGTAAAAGTGTGTGGCAAATGGATTCAGTGCCTGGTAGACACGGGCTCACAGGTAACGATGTTCGCAGAAAGCCTCTCCAAGGAGATATTCGGACAGGAAGGAACACGAGGAACAGAGGCCCCCTGGCTGACGTTGAAGGGCGCTAATGGCCTAGAAATCCCCTACATTGGCTATCGCCTGGCGGATCTTGAAGTGCATGGGGTGGTCGTCCCCCAGAAAGGTGTGATCATTGTTGAAGATAGGTGTTTGGGCGCCCACCGAGCCCTATTGGGCATGAATGTCCTCTCCGAATGCTGGGAGGAGATATTCCAGGCTAGGCCTGGTCCGAGGATTTCACCCACTGAGAGACCCAAGTGGGAGCGTGTAGTGGCCGACTGCCGTCGGGTCCAAATGAACCAGGTGCGTAGAAATCGGGAGGAAGTGGGAAGAGTAATGTGTCGTTTTGCTTTGTCTATTCCCCCTAGGAGTGAGGCTATCGTATGGGCAAGAGTGCCCCTTCGAGAAGCGAGCCCAGAGGAGTGGGTGTTGGTAGAGCCACATACAGACTGCCCACAAGTGGAGGTAGCACGGGGACTAGCGGCGGTCCACCGGGGGAGAATCCCGGTAAGGGTACGAAACGAGCACCCCTATGCAGTACAGCTACACCGGCATCAACGACTGGCCCGGCTGACGACGGTCACACCCCACCAGGTGAGGGAAGAGAGGGACGTCAGTTTTCGTCAGGTGTGCCCCACTGTGATCGAGGTGGCCCTGACCCAGTTGGATGCCCCGGCGAGTAGCCAGGAGGGAGGTGTGCCAAGACACCTAGCGGGTGAGTCACTGCAAGGGGACGACCTGGGACAGGTACAGACACAGAAACTGCAGGCACTCCTTCGAAAGTGGCAACATGTGTTTGCGAGGCACGATGAGGACTACGGGTGCACCAGGGTGGTGGAACACCACATCCCCACCGGGGATGCAGGGCCGAGTAGGGAGAGATATCGACCGATCCCACCTACCTTGTATGCGGAAGTACGTACACTCCTGCAGGGCATGTTGGGCCGGGGCATTGTCCGAGAGAGTAGCAGTCCCTGGGCGGCCCCCATCGTGCTCGTACAAAAGAAGACGGGAGCCTGGAGGTTCTGTGTGGACTATCGCAAGCTGAACCTGGTAACCAAGAAAGACGCCTTCCCCTTACCACGAATCGAAGACTCCCTTGCTAGCCTCACGCAGTCAGCCTGGTACTCCACCTTAGATCTGGCCAGTGGATATTGGCAGGTGCAAGTAGCCGAGGCCGACCGGGAGAAGACCGCCTTCACGACCCCGTTCGGACTATTCGAATGGGACCGGATGCCCTTCGGACTCTGCAACGCTCCGGCCACCTTCCAACGCTTGATGCAACGTTGTCTTGGAGGTCAGTTGATGGAGTCAGTATTGGTATATCTGGATGATGTGATTGTGTATTCCCCAGATTTCGATTCCCACCTCCGGCACCTAGAGGAAGTCTTCCAAGCCATGGAAAGGTACGGGCTGAAGCTGCAGCCGGACAAATGCCACCTGCTGCGGCGAGAAGTGAAGTTCCTGGGCCATGTGGTCAGCGCAGCGGGGGTGGCCGTGGACCCCGAGAAAGTCTCGGCAGTGAAGGAGTGGGACGCGCCTAAGACTGTGAGGCAAGTACGATCCTTTCTGGGATTCGTGGGATATTATAGGCGATTTATTAAGGACTTCTCAAAGATTGCCAAGCCCCTTAACCAGTTGCTGGTTGGCACGGGACGAAGCCGGGGCCGTGGGTCGCCCCCTATTAGCTGGGACAAAGATTGTGAGATGGCTTTTCAGAGGCTGAAGCAGGAGTTGTTACAGGCCCCCATCTTGGCGTATGCTGATTTTTCTGAACCTTTTGTCTTATATACAGACGCGAGCAACCTGGGATTGGGGGCAGTATTGGCCCAACGGCAAGAAGGAACAGAGCGGGTGATCGCTTATGCGAGCCGGAGTCTCCATCCGGCAGAGAGGAACGACGCAAATTACAGCTCCTTCAAGCTGGAACTGCTGGCCCTGAAGTGGGCCCTGAGCGAAAAGTTCAAGGACTACCTTTGGGGAGCTAAGGTAACAGTCATCACAGATAACAACCCTCTAGTACATTTGCAGACGGCGAAGCTGGGGGCCGTGGAACAGCGATGGGTGGCTCAGCTGGCCAACTTCGATTACAAGCTGCAGTATCGGCCTGGACGAGAGCACACGAACGCGGACGTCCTCTCAAGACTGCCCGAGGGAAAGAGCCCCAGACGCCAGGGGGATCGAAGGGAGAATAGCCGTGAGGAGGGCTACATGATAGGGGCCGTGGAGGCGCCAGGAGGCCAGCAGGAGGCTGCACCAGGGAATTGGGGGTGGGACCCCCGCCGGTGGATAGAAAGGCAGGCCCAGGACCGGGACGTGTGCCAAGTGAAGACGTGGGTAGAGCAGGGCCGACGGCCCACGTTGGTGGAGAGGCTAGCCCAGACGGAGACTGGGAAGAAGTTACTGGGACAGTGGGAGAAGCTGGAGCTACAGGAGGGGTGCTCTGTAGGAAGACCTGCGATCCGAAAGTGGGCGAGGAAGTGTGCCAGATCGTGGTGCCAGCCAACCAGGTAAACGCATTGGTCTCAGCCTATCATGACCAGTTGGGACACCAAGGACAGGAGAGGACCGTATCCCTACTGCGTAGGTTCTTCTACTGGCCGGGATTGGAGGCGTCTGTGCACAACTTAATTCAAGCTTGCCCCCGGTGCATGCTGTTTAAATCTAGACGAGAGGCCCGAGCACCGATGGTACCCATCCACGCGAAAGCCCCCCTCCACATAATGGCAATGGACTTCCTGACGCTGGGCCGCCCTCAGGACCGGTATCAAAATATTCTGGTCATCACTGACCTGTTTACCAAATACGCCTGGGCAGTCCCGACGCTCGATCAGACAGCCAACACCACCGCCACAGCTCTATGGCGAAATGTGTTCCAGACATTTGGATGTCCCGAGTTCCTGCACTCCGACCAGGGGGCAAATTTTGAATCCAAGGTAATCCGTGAGTTATGCCAGTTGTATGGATGTACCAAAACCCACACCACGTCGTACCATACCCAGGGAAATGGAAGCTGTGAGAGGTTTAATCAGACCCTATTGGGGCTACTGGGGACCTTAGATCAACGACAGCAGAGTGATTGGGTGAGTGCTTTACCAAACCTTTTGCAAGCATATAACAACAGTGTTCATAGCACGACGGGGTATGCCCCTACTTACCTGATGTTCGGCAGGCACGTACGGATGCCCACTGACCTGGTCCTGGGAGTAGCAGCAGACCGGGAAGAAGTGAGTGTGACGGAGTGGGTGGGGCGCCATCACCAGCGCTTACACTTTGCGTACGAACAAGTTTCTAGGAAGATACAGACGGCAGGAGAAAGGAACAAACGATTGTATGATCGGACTGCTCGAGATGCCCCCCTGTTACCAGGTGAGAGGGTCCTGGCAAGGGATAACCGGCGGCAAGGAAAGGGAAAGCTGAGCGACCGCTGGGAGGCCATCCCGTATGTGGTTTGCAAGCAGCAGAGACCGGGACAGCCGGTGTACACCATCCGGCCCGAGGGAAAACCTGGCCCCGAACGGGTAGTACATCGGAACATGCTTCGCCCCTGTCCGAATTACCCCGAGACTGTGATAGAGGGGCCCACAGAGCCAGTGCCGGCGGCCCCCTGGATGGAAGGATGGGCTGTGGTACCAGGTCGACCCGTGGCGGCGCTACCCCCTGCCGCCCAGATACAGCCAGAGATAGTACCCGAGCCAGCTGAACCCCCAGTGGCCCAGATACCGCCTGAGTTGGCACCTGAGCCGGTTGAACCTCCGGCGGCCCAGATGCAACCAGGGGTAGTACCTGAGCCAGTCGAATCCGATTCACCCGTGAGACGCTCCCAACGGGAGAGCCGAGGACGCCCCCCTGCCTGATACGGTGAGTGGACAACGCCGAGGCATTCCAGGGACTAGAATGCATTGGCGGGGGAGGATGTCACAGGAGTGACGATCTTTTAGGCGGAACCAAAAATTGGGAAAGTTTGGTTCCGCCCGGATGTTTCCGCCCAGACCGGTAAGAGAAAACACCGGACATCCGGTAGCGCCGCGAACGCTGTAATCAGCCGAATTACATACAGCTGAGTGTCATTAAGAGGAGCGCCGGGTAATTGGACGATGGCAACACTCAGGAGAGTATTTGAGAGCAGTTTAAACCACAGTTGGAGTGCTTATTATTCCTGTTGGTGGTGTGTATCGTAGTGCTGAGTTGGGCTCACCGGGTATGCTGTTTTGGATTGTTGTAACTGCTCTCTCTCTCGGTTGGATTATAGCCTTACATTGATGAAGATACCGAAGACCTTATAGGTAGAGGAATTAAACGAATACCGACCTTGGATGAAAGAAACGAAGGAAGGAAAGACGCATCATTGTGAGTATACGATTGTGGAAAAGTGGTGTTGGTGGCTGAAAACCACTTTGTCTATGCATCTAGAGTCCTAGCAGTGTGAGATAAATCTTGGAGAGCGTGGGACGAAGAAAGTACAGCAGCTGTGAGTAACGGAGTCTTTTTATGGATGTGTTGTACATATATTTGACCTGTATACCTCTTTGAGTGTTTTTGGAAGAGAGCGGGTGGCCCTACCCCTGAACCAGCGCGGTGGGTGAGCCAAAGGGTCTTTGTGCTGAAACAGCTCCAGTGACGAAAACAAACCCTAGGCCAAGTTACCATCTCCATATTCTTCGTCCAGAGTGAGGTGAAGGAAGACGGGCGTCTATTGTGTGCACTGAGCGTGGTGGGTGAGTCTTGGATGTAGAAATTTTTCACTTGGAGTGGTGCTGTGAAATGCTGTGTATTGCAGTGAGATTGCTGTGTCTTGTCTGACGTACCCCCGCCTCCAGTCACTCGTTCTTGAGACGACGAAGAGGAAGAACGGTTTAGAGTAAGACCTGTATATAAATATGCTGTGAGTGTGTTCCAGTCTTAAAATCACGGAGTGGCGTCTCGAAGTATTTTCCCAGCCAAAACGCTCGGCGGATTGGAGTTTAGGAGTGGCGGTGAAGAACTGTGCTATTGACGGTGTGTGAGTATTGCCTCTATACTGCTACCTTACCTGTGCCCTTTTATCATCACAGAGTTGGAGGCGAAGGAGATCCGCCGCCCCGAGGTCTCGACGAAGGGGCGCCCCGGTCCAGTTTTCGATTGACCAACGGGTCTCGAGGAAAGGGCAGCGCTCGACCCGGTGTGCCGGCGTGACGTCCTCGCCCCTCTGTAGACCAACGAGTTCGCCGAGAGGGTTTTGGCCCCCGGCGTCACATAGGAAAACACTGTCTAGCTGACGCACCGCGCAGCCAGTTACCGTAAGTCCGCCACCCTGTTAAAATAACATATGACCTGTTAAAACTGTCAAATCAACAGGGAAGAGGAGTGTGATGTGAGAGCTGTGCAGAGAGCCATACCTACCTCGAAGCGGTAGTCAGCAGTCATCTGCGGAGAGAGAGAGAGAGCCAGCGTGAGCACTGAGATACTGAACTGTGCAGAGAGCCATACCTACCCAAAGCTGTAGTCAGCGCAGAGGTGAGAGAACCATTGGAAAATCGATTCATTGTGCCTTGTGTCCCAGCAGTCATCTGTGGAAAGAGAGAGAGAAAGAGCCAGCGTGAGCACTGAGATACTGAACTGTGAAGAGAGCCATACCTACCCAAAGCTGTAGTCAGCGCAGAGGTGAGAGAGCCATTGGAGACCGATGCATTGTGCCTTTATGTCCCAGCAGTCATCTGTGGAGAGAGAGAGAAAGAGCCAGCGTGAACGCTGAGATATCGGACTGTGAGGAGAGAGCCATACCTACCCTAAGCTGTAGTCAGCGCAGAGTCCTCTGTGGAGAGAGAGAGAGACAGAGTCAGCGTGACCGCAGAGATATCAAGCCGTTCAGGAAAGCCCAACGTACCAGAAGCTGTAGTCAGCGACGAGGTGAGAGAAACTATTGGAAACCGATTCACAGTGCCTTTGTGTCCCCAGTAGTTATCTGTGGAGGAGTAGAGAGAACCCGTGTGCGTGTTAAAGGAACAGTAAGGAAGGAAACCTATACTTACCAAGAGCCGCAGTCGGTGAAGAGGTGAGAGAATCCTCGGAGATCGATCCACCGTGTCCTCGTGTCCCGGCGGTAGCCTGTGGAGAAAGAGAGAACAGGGAAGGAGAGTGAGTCGACAAGCAAGGAGCTGTGTGAGATAGGCGGTGGACCGCCTCGAGCTGGCTACAGGTACACGGATGAGAGAAAGTCTATACCAACACTGATTGGATTTATTCTGCCTCCAGGAAGGAAGAGGAGCGCGCCACGGGCAGAGGGAACCAGAGGCGGGAGCCCGTTCCCCGACGCAACTTTCACCCCCCTGTCACTCACTTGCTCGTGGCCCCTTGGAGGACAGATCCAGACATTAGTTTTAATTTCCCTTTCCCCAATCCCCAGAATCTTTTAAGTATTTAAACAAATAAAGAATATTTTTTTATACTTACCTGTTCCTCGTTGTTGTTTGGTCATTGGGTTGGTTTTGGGGACCTCCTCGAGGTGGGAATTTAGAAGGGGCGTGGCTTAACCACTAGCAGCCAGCCCCTGGCTTGTGACAAGTACAAAAACCTCAGTGAAATACCTTGGGTGTATCTTAGAAAATAACTTGGATGGCAGAAATATGGCAAACAAGGTTTTGAATAAAGTAAGCGGGCTTACAAAGTTTTTAGCTAGAAATTCCAAATTTTTAGAACGATCAACAATGATTATTTTAGCTAATGCTTTAATTCTAAGTCATTTTGAATTTGCATCTACGTCGTGGTTTGAAGGCCTTACGGTCCGACTTAAAGGTAGGCTGCAAACAGCACAGAATAAATTAATAAGAGTTATTTTGAACTTGGGACACAGGTCTCATGTAGGTCGATCACAATTTGCGGAGCTCAACTGGCTTCCCGTTGAGTCTCGCGTTATTATGTCAAGACTGACCATGATGCATAAAATTCAGTTTGGTAGTGTCCCATCATTTCTGCGGTGTCTTATAACTAAGGTAAAGGACACACACAATATTAATACTCGGGGCAGTATATCTGACCTACGTCCTTACTCATGTAAGACAGAGTTAGGGAAAGGAGCCTTTGCTTATATAAGGCCAGTTCAATGGAACAAGTTAGATCAACAAATTAAATTGATTCCTAGTTTGAACAATTTTAAAAGGAGCATCAAATCTTGGTTACAAGACAGGGTGGCAGATTAGACGTGATAATTTTATTTATTATTTATAAATGAGAATTTGTTTTTATGTTTTGTTAAGTGTTTATGTGTTTTGTTATGAGGACCACAATGTAAATAAGTCTTGGACTTTATTGTGTTTTTATCCTCAATTGTATTTGATGTCTTTTTGTGTTTTTGTGTAAGACATTGTTGTCGATACAATTAAATAAATTCAATCAATCAATCAATCAATGCGAAGTGAACCGTATTGAAAGGGAATCACATTTACATTTTCAGGCAAAAATTAACTATATTTTATTGAGAGGATCTGAGCTGATTGAGCCATCTGGTTGAGGTATGTTATGCCAAAATATTAACAAGTCAGAGTGTCAATCAACAGCACTTGTCATAAGATGACTTCTTAACACAACTGTTATTTGTGAAATTTTGCAAATACATTTTTTGACATAACTTCACAAAATCATGTTAGTTGGTGCCATGAAAAAACGTATTTTATTTTTAATATTTTTTCAAGAACATGCTCTACCAAACGGTTGATTTGTCACTTTATGGTAAACTTAAAAAGCTAAGCTAATGTTTTCAAATCATCAATTTCTGCAGTCAGAATGTACTATTTGCTGAAATAAAGATACATTTCTGATCATTCACAGCTATGAAAATGACACCCAGGCAGTTAAAGGCGTTCTAAGCGAATCTGTGAGACGTTAGTTTTTGTTGACGGTTGAATTGTAGCTAACTCCTCCCCCTCCCTTCTGTGCTTTCATGAACGCGCCCAACCCCTATCCCCAAATCCTTCTTGTCGTTTATTGGTTGAAACACTTTGTTATGGTTTCTGTTTGTAGGTTTGGCCACTATGTTGTTATTGCCGTTTGTGAAGCTGTCTACAGAGATCGCGTTTTTTTACAGTTTGATCAGCGGACAGGCAGCAAGCAGATAGTGAGGAGATGTTTGCTGTATGTAACAAAAAACATTTTTATGGTCTAAAACGCGTCAATTCGCTTAGAGGCACCTTTAAAGGGTTAAAGAAAAACAGAAGATTTAATCTTATTGTCACATGATGCGGTGAAGGGTGAATGAAACATTCGACGGATGAATATAATCAACAAATAAACTTTAATAATAAACCAATAAACAGTAAATCCAAACACACACATAACATATGACAACAGACAACAATGTGGAGCAGTGGCGGCGCCAGGGAGGAGCTAGGTGGTGCTGTAGCTCCGGCTATAATATCCATAGCACCCGCCC
Source organism: Paramisgurnus dabryanus (assembly GCF_030506205.2). Classification (NCBI taxonomy): domain Eukaryota; kingdom Metazoa; phylum Chordata; class Actinopteri; order Cypriniformes; family Cobitidae; genus Paramisgurnus; species Paramisgurnus dabryanus. The sequence continues at coordinate 24,848,186 of NC_133359.1, read as the reverse complement.
AGCACCCCCAAGAAATGTCTGTATTTTTTATATTTATATTTTAATGTCATGTTTGAATAGTGTTTTCATGTTGTTAAAAAAGGGAATTAAATAATAATTTAAAATATATGTATATATTTATCTAAAATATCATGACGCCCAAACAGGTGATCTTCTTTGGCCAATGGGTGCAGCGCCCGTTGAACTTTTGACCTTAACGCACGGCAGTTTGTTTTTGATAGCGAGTTTGGAAATTTAGCCAAGTAAAATACACTAAAATGGATACACCAAAAACTACCCGAGGAACAGCAGTGGACACACTAGGACCAGTAATCTGGCACTTTTGCACTGTAAACCCGAATAAGTTGGAAATACTCAAAAATTTTGAGGTAATCAGTTGCCTCAAATCTTTTGAGTTTTGATGATCCTGATTTTAATTATGCAGAACTTATAAGTTTTGAGTTTCTGGTTCTCATTTATGGTAATTGGACCTAACTGAAAGTACTAAGTTAGTTAACACAAACATTTTAAGTGCACTAACCCAAAATATTTAGTTATTTCCTTTTATATTTTAAGTTCTTGCATATCAAACATTTCAATTACTACACAGTTATATTTTGAGTTCTTGCATATCAAACATTTCAATTACTACACAGTTATATTTTGAGTTCTTGCATATCAAACATTTCAATTACTGCACAGTTATATTTTGAGTTCATGCATATCAAACATTTCAATTACTACACAGTTATATTTTGAGTTCTTGCATATCAAACATTTTAATTACTACACAGTTATATTTTAAGTTCTTGCATATCAAACATTTCAATTACTACACAGTTATATTTTGAGTTCTTGCATATCAAACATTTCAATTACTGCACAGTTATATTTTGCGTTCTTGCATATCAAACATTTCAATTACTACACAGTTATATTTTGAGTTCTTGCATATCAAACATTTCAATTACTGCACAGTTATATTTTGAGTTCATGCATATCAAACATTTCAATTACTACACAGTTATATTTTGAGTTCTTGCATATCAAACATTTCAATTACTGCACAGTTATATTTTCAGTTCATGCATATCAAACAATTCAATTACTGCACAGTTATATTTTGAGTTCTTGCAAAGCAAATGATTTATTTTCTATATCAAGTTAAATCAACTTCTAAAATCTTTATCAAGATGCTTCAGCAATTTCAAAGAAACACATGACGTGTAATACAATTTTGGCAATTTATTTTAGAAAAAGATTGCTCCACAGCAAATTTCATACATTTAAACTAGCATGAAACAGTTGCATTAAACATCTCTCTTAATTCACAAATGTGAGACAATCTGAAGTCAAAAATTAAATTCTCCGTTTAGTACACCACATAAATTAAAAAGTTACCCTTTTAACGGGTTCAAGGCAACAACTGTTTAACAGCATTTGAGATTTTTCAGTCAAATTAAATTCTCCATTTAGTACACCACATAAATAAAAAATTACCCTTTTAACGGGTTCAAGGCAACAACTGTTTAACAGCATTTGAGATTTTTCAGTCAAATTAAATTCTCCATTTAGTACACCACATAAATAAAAAAAAATACCCTTTTAACGGGTTCAAGGCAACAACTGTTTAACAGCATTTGAGATTTTTCAGTCAAATTAAATTCTCCATTTAGTACACCACATAAATAAAAAATTACCCTTTTAACGGGTTCAAGGCAACAACTGTTTAACAGCATTTGAGATTTTTCAGTCAAATTAAATTCTCCATTTAGTACACCACATAAATAAAAAAAATACCCTTTTAACGGGTTCAAGGCAACAACTGTTTAACAGCATTTGAGATTTTTCAGTCAAATTAAATTCTCCATTTAGTACACCACATAAATAAAAAATTACCCTTTTAACGGGTTCAAGGCAACAACTGTTTAACAGCATTTGAGATTTTTCAGTCAAATTAAATTCTCCATTTAGTACACCACATAAATAAAAAAAAATACCCTTTTAACGGGTTCAAGGCAACAACTGTTTAACAGCATTTGAGATTTTTCAGTCAAATTAAATTCTCCATTTAGTACACCACATAAATAAAAAAAATACCCTTTTAACGGGTTCAAGGCAACAACTGTTTAACAGCATTTAAGAATTTTCAGTCAAAAATTGTGTGTGCCGAGGTAGTACTAGTTATGCTTCACATCATCAACTCGTTCTTTAAGGTTTGGATGCTAGGAGACAGTTTCCCATCTTCCATGTCAAGCAAAACTTTTTGGACAAATTCAAATGTTTTTGCAAGTCCTTTAGGATATTGTATGTGAAGAGCATACAAAAATCCAAACAAAACAAGAAAGGCCTCTGGAAGTTGGTTGTGGGTGGTGACCAATTCATCCTCAAGAACAACAGAGACATTTACCGGGTCAAAATGCAGTGGGGAATTAGGGCTGTAACGCACTTCAGAATCTTCAATCTAAAAAAAAAAGATAGGAACAAAAAAAGATTAAAAACATGAAAATGATGCTGCCAGTTTTTACTACATCACTTATTAGGAATTATAATATTAAAGAGATAAACAGTTGTGGTCAACTTATTAATCACTTTTAGGCTATTCGATATGTTGGTGACTTTTTGTCTTCAGAAGACCAATAACCAAGATGTTTTGCTGAAAGCACTTAGCTCTGTGATTCATAATATAATGCTTGTCAATGGTTCTGCCAATCGATTAGTTTTTGCATGAAATGGAATGTCAATAAGAACAAGAAAGGCTGGGCATTAAGCCTAATAATGTTGCAAAAAGACGTCGATGTGTCACAAGGAGTCATGTGATAAACCACTGACAAACATTATTAGAATCACAGACAGAGCACTGGGGTTTCTGCCAAATACATTTTTTTTGTTCTACTGAAGAAAAAATGTCATAAACATATCGAATGACCTGAGGTTTACTACATAACAAAATTTCCTTTTGGGTGAACAATCCATTTGAAAACGTCAAATATTTAAATAACAGATTAAGCACTTAACCCCCTATTGTCAAATGCAACATGCCTTTTTGTGGAAAAATGTATGAAGACTTACCAGGGAGGTCCTGAAGAACTCCAAGTCATTGTCACGCAGAAAGATGGGAAGAGCTCTGATAACAGTAGTTCGTCGTGTGTTCACATCATGCTGTTCCTGTGAAGATTAAATTTGTGAAAATCACAAGGAAAATCTAATGTAGGGCAGCACGAAAAAAGCATGTGTGATTGTCATGTGCATCTCGACAGTACAGCCGGTTCCTTGATTACACTGTAAAACAATTGCTGTAATTATGCAGCTGGTTGCCAGTAACTTGCTGTATAGAATAAAGACTGAAAATGTTTCATGTTCATTTAACTTTAAACAAACTGTTGCCAGTAAATAACATAGCAAGTAATACTGTAATTTCTACAGACATTTTTACAGTGTAGTAATAAATCGCCATCAGCTGCTTTCAGATGGAGTGGCATTTACTACACAGAGCTGTAGTTCACTGAAAAGCAGGGAAATATTGCATGTATAATCGCAGACTATTCATCCGCAATTATGGAATGCGATGTTTCCCTGCCACTCCATCTGAAAACAGCTGATGGCGATTTATTACTTATCAAGGAACCGGCTTTACTGTCAAATGCGCGTGAAAAATTGCATTTGATATATCGTGCAGCCCTAATCAAATGTACATTTGATCTTTGCCAAATAAGACACCACATACCTGTCCATCATGCACTCTTAAAAGATTTGTTAATACATCTGCAGTCTTGCCAGTCTTGGATGCTTTTTGTCGAAAAATGGTCATTAAACGAGGCAAGTGGTGGTCCAGTCGTGTGTAGAAATTGTGGGGCAGGTTCTCATTGGTAACACGTAGGAACTCCGCAAACAGCTGAATTATACAAAAAAGAATTTAGTGAAATTAATTCACATTACATGACATTTAGCAAGATATACAGTACAACTAATTAAAATTTTTTATCTCAGATGTTACACGCAGTGCAGGCCAGAGATGCAGAAAATCTTTTACCGATGGGCTGGTGTTTACTATGGTCTGCCGTCTTAGAGCAAATGTTTTCTCCATTTTCTTGTGGATGACACAAAGGTTTATTTCTCTCTTCTCTACTTCTAAGGCAATTTCTTGTCGTATTGTTTCCAGCGATGCTTCATCCTCCCCCACAGGAAAGTTAGGCAAATAGTTAACCTCAGAACGCCTTGGTTTCTTTATTTTGGAATGTGATAGTTCATTCTCAGGGTGGGTTTGGCTTCTTTTCCCAGCATTCACAGCAACTTCGAGACACCCAATTTTCCTCATTTTGCTCCTCAAGTTGCCCATCTTAAACTTAATGCTTGTTTTCCAGCCGTTCCAACCAGTGTCAGAGCCTGGCTCTTTTAAACAGGGGTGTTTTTTAATGAGGGCCTCTGCTACCTTTCCTACTTCTCGGTCATCTGGGTATGCCTTGAAATCATAGAGGGCTGAGCCAAGCTTCTCTAAAATGTCATGTTTTTGGTCTCTGGTCAACTTTAGACTCTTTCCGTTTTTTTCAAAATCAGCATTTCCCTGTCTGAGTCTCAGCTCGACATCATAAGAAAACTGTGGAATTGGAAAATCATCACGTGACCATATCTTATTACGCTCAGGGTTTGACACATCTGAGAGAATGACAGTTGATGTAGTGAAAATAACCGATTCCACTGGCAGGATATGCACAACTGCCTTTTGAGGCAAGTCAGAAATGTCATCCAAATAAGTTAGCTGATTATCAAATTCAGGGTCTTCATATTGTAGTCTGAACTCAAGGTCCAGCTGAAGTTGTTCTTTAAGAGTTTGAATGAGAGCATTGACAGAGGATGGTCGTGCATCAAGTTTAATTTTCCTTGCACGATCAGCTTGAACAACACGTAGGATCATTGCGCAAGAGTCAATGCTTACAGATGTGCTGTGTAAAAAAAAGCCAACATTACAATTATTAAAGAAAAAGCTTACCCCACAATGAAAATTATACCATAATTTACTCGCCCTCCAACCATAAGTATATGACACTTGTTACTTTCAGATGAACAGGGTCTCATGTTAGTTTAAATGACATTCTGACTCTTCACAGTTTTATCATAGAAGAGAATGGGATATTTTGAGTGCAAAAAAGTACATCTATCCATTATAAACGTACTGTACTCCCCACTGCTCACGAAGATTAATACAATTCTTCTGAAGCAAAGCGCTGTGTTTTTTTAAGAAAAACATTTATACTTCTAGAATAAACTCTATTGAGAACTGAGAAACATGGAAGCACATGCTGAAACTGTACACTTCTAATTCATAACCAATGTTTAATGAAAGGTCTTTTATAAAAAAAAGTCAGATACCGTCGAAGAAATGATGATGATGAATAAATCATACGTTGGGTCAGAGGTTACCAGTTCAGCATAACTTCTCACATTTGCACATTCGGCTGTTACCGTAAGCAAAAAATTGCTGTTGATAAAGTTTTACAAATATATTTGTCATAATAAATGCAATGCTTTACTTCAGAAGGCCTTTATTAAGCCTCTTTACCATTTCCTTCCATTATAAACCTTGGAGAAACCAGGAGATTAAACTAACTAGTATTGATTCGGCTAAAGGAACAAGTAATATACACATAGAATGGATTGGTGGTGAAAAAAAATCATGGGATCATTTTCAGTGCAGAGCTTCAAAGTAATTCTGAAATTTTACTGCAAGCAGACACAGCATAAAATACATATTTAACCCACCTTTCACTTCTGTCCATTATGTGTAACTGGTATGAACCTCTTTGGACTCAGCAGTAAGCGTCCTTCAACTCTGTACACACACAGTGTCATTGTGTCATTTAACTGTGAGTGCAAGTGGAAAAACTGACTATGTCCTAATACTGTAGGGGTCAGTTCGTAGCATCGAAGATGTTCCACATACCAACAGTCATAATCAGTACAGAGGAAAGAAACCTCATTATTTACCAAGTAGATCTGTGATATTTTGCAGAACTTTGGCAATCCCCCACAGTCTCCCACTGATACAAACATTCCATTTACATAATCTGTACCATCAACTGTGACTTTTGAGGTGGTGAAAATTGATTCACTCATTGTCTGATTTTTTATCCTAATTTGGGCAATGTCTGGTAAGGTTGACACAGAAACCGATTTAACAGCACTTGTATGTATTTTTGGTTTGAAGAAGGAGTCTGAACTGAGATGGTAAGCAATCATGTACTGATGTCTGACTGCCATTGTCTTGAGAATGTTTTTAAAGTTCTGTGCATCAGGAACCACCCTTTAAAAAAGCGATGCTTCCCCTCAAACCGCATTGTCCATAGGTGTACCAAGGGGCCAAAGCACCTTATAAGGTCAGGGTAATGTTCGACATAATGATGCTTCGGCCGCAGTCTATACTCAGGAAAAGCTTCTTGCAATGCTTGCCTGTGGTCAGCAATTTTGCATCGCAGATAGTCTATCATTTCCTCTGTGAACAATGGACATAATGCCAATTCAACCAAATCCATTTAGCTCCATCAGCACTGCCCATGGACTGCTTGTCTCTGGCACTGCATTTCCTATAAGTAAAGGAAGCAATCTAAGCAAAGTGGCATTTTCATGCCCATTTCCCCCTATGGTGCCTTTACACATGAATGTTTTGGGTAAGGACTTAGGTCTATCAACCTTATCTGTGAACTGATAAGGGAATGACATAATCTTTTGATTCAGCCATTCCAGTGTAAAGTGTTTGCAATGGATCAACTTCTTAATGCAAAGACACAACTCTGTTGGCACTATACCCTCCAAAAGATCATGAAGAATATCTGGTGGGAAACCAGTAATGGGATGGAAATGTGTTAGTGATGCATGTAAAACACACTCTCCCTTTACTCCATAGTGACTGGCAACCAAGTCGTTCTGCATTACACTGTGGACAAGAATGTCATGTTCAGCTTTAGTTCTTTGGACAAATGTACCATCACTCACTGCATTTACTTGCAGTTCCTCAACTGTAGCCATACAAAACCTGCAAATATTCCCTGCTCTGAAGGACTCGACAAAGCCTGCCAGTCCATGAGCAGCCAAATTGTCTGCTGAAACACAAAACGCTTAGGTTACTCACGTAACCCCGGTTCCCTGAAATAACGGGAACGAAGCATTGCGTCAGTTAGCTGACGCTATGGGGGAAACTCCTGTTTACTCCGTGACTGAAGCCTATTGGTTAACGTCTGTACAAAGTACAGACCAATGACGTTTGAACCCGCGCGCGGGAGGAACGCGTCCCTATATAAGCGCGGTTCAATCGTCAGGAGCTCATTATATTCGACTGAAGCGCGCAGCCGAATAACACTCGCTGCGTAGACGTTTGTAGCACGGCAAGAGACGCAATGCTTCGTTCCCGTTATTTCAGGGAACCGGGGTTACGTGAGTAACCTAAGCGTTCCCTTTCAATACGGTTCACTTCGCATTGCGTCAGTTAGCTGACGCTATGGGGGAACGTAATCCCATCACGCCGTGCATACACAACGTACTGAAGTGCCTTACCGGAGAGACACTGCGTGTGGCCCTATACCCGGCATATTCACAGCTTTAAAAGCAAATGTGTAAGCACCATATAAATTGTTGACGCGCACACGGTGGGGTTTTAAACGCACCAGGGGCACATAACATAGCACAAGACGGCGAGGTACCGAGCGCGCCGCGGCTGTGCGAGATAAGTAAATTCAGAGTCACGTTGGTGAGCTCGCTGAGCGCACCGTGGTGTACACATAAAACGCATGAGCGTGCATGATTGAGCCGAGAGAACCTGCGCTCGTGGGGCAGGGACGTCTAAGCTGTACAATCTGACAACGTAGACGGCGAAGACCAGCCGGCCGCGTAGCAGATATCAAATATAGATATAGATACCCCTGTAGACCAAGTTCATGAAGAAGCCAAACTCGCACAGAGTGGGCTCTATATAGGACATAGCTCATAGAGGGGCGTGAGCCAGTGCGATGGTTTCAACGATCCATCTAAATAACCACTGTTAGCAACAGACATACGTAGTGAGTGATCTGCGCAGCTCACGAACGGCCGATCTGACTATAATATGCGGCAGAACGGTTCGTAGCGTGGGATTATACAGATACCACAATAGTGTGAACCCAGGTGCACCCTCGAGCGCATCGGGATGCATATAGGTAGTAGGCCTATTATAGTGCACAGATCGGTGAGCTTTCCAAGCGCGCCGTAAATGTGTATTGACTATAAATTGCACGGGCACAGGTGAACACTTGAATACATCGTGAATGCATATAGATGAATCAGAGTGTTATAATGCACAGGCCGGCAAGATTCTCGAGCGCGCCGTCATGTGTTCTGATAATAAATTGTGCGCACACGGGTGAACTCTTCAGTGCACCGTGAATGCGTATAGATAAATCAGTGCACAGAACGCGCCGTGAATGTGTACAGATATGATTGATGAACGTAACGGTGGGCACCCAACGCACCGTGAACGTACACAGATGAACAACAATGTATGTGTCACAAAGCATAACACAGCTGTGTATACAGGTGAGCTTTCCCAAGCGCATCTTATTGTATACCAAAATGTTATAGCGTGTACATGTGAGCTTCTCTAAGCGCACGGTGGACGCATATAATTAAAAACCATATCGTGCATACAGGTGAGCTAATGGGCGCACCTTTAATGCAACAAACCTCAGTAGTGCGCGAAGCAGGGATGTCGAAGCTGTAAACTGACAACGTGGAGGGCGGGGACCAGCCGGCCGTGTCACAATTGTCAATGAGAAACCTCTAAGACCATGCCCATGCTCTAAGACAAGTGAGCATAATTGTCACGGGAGGTGATAACGTCAACGATCCATAAATAGCCTGTATTGACAGGTGCTCTAGTGAGTGATCTGTGACGCAGATGAACAGCTGATCGTCTGATGTACGTCAGACGTATGTGTCATACAGGACCTTGGACAGTTCCAGAGCGCTGTGCCTCGGGCACCGTCCGCATCTGAGAAATGACAGGCTTATGAATAAAGTGAATGGCCAGCCGTAAAAGCATGGTTCGCTGTTACCGCCGCCGTCCGCATCTGAGAGATGACAGGCTTGTGAATTAAATGAATGGTCGGTCGTAAAAGCGTGGTTCGCTGTTATCACGGCCACATAGATATAGGTAGGGGAGAGAGCCGCCGTGCCTCTGTAGTGAGGAGAAAAGTGTTCCACCGGCGATTCGCGGGGGGTTTTGACTTTCAAATGTCACTAGACAGAATGGATCAGACTTTGCATAAGGACGCCTCGTGAAAGGGGTCCTAGCAGCTTGTGTCAATGTGTCATAAGGCACGTAATGTAGGTCGTGTCCCACGGATGCCATCTCCGCACGCCCATCGTAATGGGTTAATATTGGTAGTTAAGCATGAGATGCGTATCACTCTGATTGAACATAGCTTATAAAGCGATGCAATGAGTTTATAAAGGAGATGACTCGTCAGCTTGTTCAGGGGGCGAGATCTCAGTCTGGTTCGGTAAATAATGAAACCACCGTAGATTGCCCGACCGCATTATCACAATAACACGGTCGAGAGTGCTGCAGTGCTAAATCATCCTCTTAATGTACCGTATTCACAGTACAAGGTGATTTATATGAGACAAACGGCGTTCCACGCGCCGAAGGCTGATTGCCGTCGTAAAGCGTGTTCAACCCACAGCAAATGCTGGGCTAGTTCGTAATGACAGCACTTCATGCAACTGTGTGTAACTTAAGCAAGCTTCCCGGCCGTCAGCTCGGGGCGGGACCTTTGCTTAGTCAAACTGAAGTGGACTTATGAACAGAATGCCACGATATTCAGCTTTCTGAGGCTCGTTAGAGGGGTACGTGTGCCCGTCTTAAACGAGATGCCGCGCGCGTCTGACTGTGCGCGCGCTTTAAGCTTTGAAACTTATTGTGGCGGGTAGCAAGCTCATTTGAGGTTGATATTACCCTTAATATCTCCGAGTATTGGAGCGGAGGTGTGAGCGTCTTCGGATCCGCTAATATAAATCAGCTATATGGCCGAAAAACGTCATAAACCGCTTGGCTGTAAGCCTTTGAGTGGCCGTCCGGAGAGGGCGCGATTCAAACGCTTGGAGCCATGCAAAAGTCTGAGGCTGTCCTTCCTCTAGGAAGAGAGAATAACAGCCGTAAGACCGTGCTCGTTTGCGCCATCAGCATCGTAGCGGAGAAACTGAGGTGGGCTGCGAGCGAATTTGGCAGAAAGGTGTTAGAGACACCGTACAGTCGTGGGGTGTCAATACACAGTATATGGCCAAACCGGGGTTTTTTCGGCTAGCGTCGATAGAATTATGGACAGCGGGCCGTGTGTGCGTATTACTGATTGCTTGTCAGTAAGGCGATAAAGTGTTTAGAGACACCGTACAACCGTGGGTGTCAAAACACAGTATAGTAAGCACGGAAATTACTCTTTTTAGAGGAATTAAATACCGTTCGCCACTATAGTGAGGTCGCATAGCCGACAGTATTACACAGTATGTTTGGATAAACAGCACACAGAAAACATTTCAGGGCAGTCCAGCCGAGGCGCGACATAACCCCTTTTCTCCCAGACAGTTTCGTTCTCTGTTGATGCAGCTGTGCTGCGGAGACCAGAGCTCAGCCGTTCAGGTGCACAAGCCTCAGTAGTGACGGTGACCGAACGGCTCACGGAGCAGGGTAGTATGTCTAGGTGGTTTAATGTCAGACTGAACCCATCGCAGAGAGGAAGTCTGCCGTGAGGCCCGCGGTTTTGCCGTTTATTAAAAGGGCAGAAAAACCGGGTATATATATAAGAATGTACCAATATTCAGCGCACTGATATAGGACGGGACTGAATAAAGGGAGGTATTCGGGCCTCAGTATATTATAAACAAATTCGTTCTGCCTCTGATTCCGTCTAAACCAGAGAGAAATTACCAGGCAGACAAAGAATGAGCTATCTGAAGTGAGATCGGCTCAGGCCAGTAAAGCTCTATAATAAGTGTTTTAGCGCTCCAATAGAGGCGTGTCCGCCTTATCGAGCAGACGAATGAGATCGTGCCGCTCCAGGAGGGGAGGGGCATGAAGCTCTCTTATAATGAGTGTTCTTGGTGCTCCAATAGCGGCGAATCGGCCCTATCGAGCAGACGAATGAGATCGCGCCGCTCCAGGAGGGGAGGGGCATGAAGCTCTGTAATCGTTGAACACTGGACAGCTGCATTTAGAGGCAGCGAGCCGTAATACCGCGTGCTAGCTAAGCCGTTAAGAGACCTCACCACTGTGGGGAAAGGAGCGAGGGACTCCGCGAGCTCCAACAAGAGAGGAACGGCAGAGGGGAGCAGCAACACAGACAGAACAGCCATGCGTCGTGACGGTATCACCCGATGCACTCGGGGGATTAATATATGTGCCAGAGATCTCGCCACTGAATGTAAGAGGAGCGAAGGGACTCTGTAAGCATGAACGGTTGCGGTGTGACAGAACACAGGGGGGGTTAGTCCGTGTGTGCTTGTCTATGCATCCATCTAGTCTCATGGCTCGCCGTGTGTTCATCCCGGCGAGAGAGGAACAGCAGGGGGAGCACGAAACATGGATAAGACAACCAAAGCATAAGCGCGGTCCCGGCGTGGGAGGTGCCAGACCGGTAACGCGCTCGGAGGAAATTCATAGCAGAGAGGCTCACTGCTCTTTTAGCTTATAGCTTTATATTAAAAATATTGATCTTACCGGGCGGCCGCAGGGGAGACCTCGTCAGGCGTGTGTCCGCTGCACAGGGCTCGTACCACGGCAAGCGAAGGCTATCTTCGGTTCTCGGCCGGAAAGCGGCAGGGGAAGACGCTAGACCTGGACTCTGCTATCTTCGGTTCTCAGCCGGAAAACGGCAGGGGAAGACGCTAGGCCTGGACTCCGCTGCAGGGCTTTTGTCAACGGCGAGGTAAGGCTTCTTCTTTTTCTTCGGAGCAGCGAGAGGTTCGCGCTGAAGGAGAAAATAATGAGCTCCTGACGATTGAACCGCGCTTATATAGGGACGCGTTCCTCCCGCGCGCGGGTTCAAACGTCATTGGTCTGTACTTTGTACAGACGTTAACCAATAGGCTTCAGTCACGGAGTAAACAGGAGTTTCCCCCATAGCGTCAGCTAACTGACGCAATGCGAAGTGAACCGTATTGAAAGGGAACACTGTTCCTCTAATACTTCGACCGAGTGAGTCAATAAAGACCCAATCCTCTTCAAGAACTATGATATCACGCAACAGTGGTGCAAGTACTGTTGAGTAACCATAAGTCTGAATGTCTGTTACTTTACAAAGCATAGCTAACTGAATGAAATGTAATGCTGATCGATATTTAGGGTGCAAATTGGCTAGGGTCCAATAAACCGCACGCAGCTACTGAATTTTGCGAGATGTCACTAGAGGATTTGCAATTTCCAAATCATCAATATATAGCTGCAGTGACAGTCCTAGTTCTTCAGCAGCCAGTAACTCATTTTCTTGGTAGTAAGTTCCATCAGTGTGAGAACTGTAGCTATCAAATTCTAGTTTTTCTGTAGTAATTTTGGTGAGAATGTCAGAATTTCGAAACAAAGACTGAATCATTCTTAGAACGGGAACATACATACTGAAATGTCCTGATTGTGCCAAGCTATACTCCAGGGGCATTACAAGTGGGTAATTGTGCTCAATGAATCCATTTCTGCGTTTAAATGAGGACAACTCAGCACCTTCAGAGGTTTCACTGAAGAACATTACAATTCATTACAGCACTGACTAATTCATCCAATGTAACTTCACTGACATTGTAGCCATGTTTCTGCAAAACATCACTAACCGTTTCTCTTATCAATGGCTGTGACAATGAGTGTATGTCATTTAGGTGTTCGACGATTTCATTTGTAGCACTGTTAGATATGTGAAGAATTGCCTGCATCTTCAGAAATAAAGATGCAACATTATGTTTCAGCTGAAGTCTCAGTGCATCAATATCATCTCTGTCTTGTGTATCTACACGTTCATTATCCTCATTATCTGCAAGTTCATAAATATCATTTGCATCAGAAGTAGAGGCGAAGGGCTCAGGTTCTGGATAGGCAACACTCTCATGGAGATCTGACAGACTATCAGCATTGTGTACCCTACTCTTGTGTGCGTTGAATGATGAATACACATTCGTGGTGTATCTGCAGTTCTTATATGGGCAAACAACAGTCTCATGGCTCTTAAGATGTCCTCTGAGCTGACTAAAAAGTGCACCTTCAGAAAAAGACTGTTCACATCTGCACAGAGTACATTTAAATGAAATGCTTTTCTGAGTATGATTGGTAATACAGCTACCATCCGTTACATGGCTTCTACTCAGGTGACTTTTGAAAGCACCGAATGTGTGAAACATGCAGGGGCAATCAGGATACATACATGGAAGTGGACTTATTTTTGAGCACTGTCTATGTTGTAGTCTGTAGTGTCTGAGGAGGTGGAGTCTTGAACGATGAATCTTTTTGCACACCCTGCACTCCCAGTCCATCATCTTATTTGAAATCTGAAAAGCAAACATTTACATGGTTAAACAGCATAATTCAAACAGTAATAGTAAGCAGGGTGTGAAAAAATAAACAGATACACACCATGCAAAATGCTGCTCAAATTAAACAATTTTACATTCTATGCTAAGCACACAATACATGCCATGTGAGGGTCACATTTAAACTGTTCCGGTTTATGATTTAAGCAGTAACAGCAAATTAGATGCAAGAACAAAGTTAAAAGGTATGAACTGATTCGCACACGTTGTGCAAAAGTGTTTAATTACAGCATAATCTCAACATTACACAAACACAGAAAGGGCATTGAAATTGTTAATTCATTATTAAATATGATTAATATCATTTCGTCCGTCACAGGAATAACATTCATAAAACATAATTACTGTTGGTCATAATGTAGTGATATGAAGTCACAAAAACACGTAAGTTACCACATAAAAAATGAAGTTCTATATCCATGTTTAGGGAATGTACGGACCGTGTGCTTTTATCTAGCACTGTGGGCACCGAAATAAAAGCTTTGGCTTACAAGTTGTAGTGTGGGGCGAGGGAACTAATAGGATTGAGGTTATTCAAAGGCTTACTCGCACAGAAAATCAGAACTGTAACGTTACGTCTTCGTATGGACTATAATTGTATGCAGTTTCAACAAATAAATAATTTGTGCCATTTAATAAGGTTCGAATTAAAAGTTGATATTTTATAACTACACAATCTGGCTATCTAATCCGCCTAAACAGTAGCTAGGTAGCCAGCTAGCAACAGGATAAGCACATGTTTTCTTTCCTGCAACACATCTAAAAGTATTGTATCTACATCACATTAACTGTTAAACACAATTACATACATGAAAAGTAAACATAATGGCCCTTAGAATTGATATATTGAGTTTAAAGGTGATACTTACTTACAGCACCGCATGAAGCGACCGATCTGCCATCTTGATGCGAAGAACTCAATGCAAGCAACTTACGAGAACACAGATGACGTCAGACGCAAAATCTCTATACTGAGGGAGTTTAAGTAGGAGCACATTTAAAGAGACGACATGTATTCATCTAACTTAAAAAGTTTCATTTTTACAAACTCATAAATAACTGAAAGTTCTAAATACTCAACAAGGTTAATTAATTTGAACTAATTGTAATGATTTAAGTTAACAGTACTAAATACAATTAATTACTTGAGCATTCGGGTTTACAGTGTAGTGGAGGGGGCGGATGAACGAAATTTGACACCCTATGTGACAAAATCGGCAGTTACATTCAGTGACGCATCTTGTCGACAAAAGTCGACCGTGGCGCCTAGAGGGTTAATAAGCTAACCTAAATAGAAAAGGAAATGAATGTTTATATAATTAAAGGTAATGAAATTACCTCCCTGGGACGTAACAGTTACGTTGGCAGTAAGTTATGAAATTACCAAAATAGTACGAATTTATTACGTAACTGGGACGTACTTGGTTATCTTGCGACGTAAGGAGTCCGTAGGGGAGAGTGGGGTAAAGTGAGACATTTTTTACATTTGCTCCCCTCTAAGCGAGCTAAAATGATATATCAGTCAAATTTACACATTTCCCATTAATTCAGGATGTTTCCTAGCTATGGAAATTACCAGAATGTATTCAGGACGAAGAGCAGTGAAAATATGATTGTTTTAAAAAAAAGTGGTCTTGTGTCTCACTTTACCCCAGCTTAGGGTTAAACTGAGACAGACCAGAAAAATCAAGGGGGTAAAGTGAACCAGCTCGGGGTAAACTGATCCACTTACTTTTTACACTCTGAAACTACCATAACAGCACATATTGTAACAGATAAAATCCTGACGGCTAGCTTGACAACCACACATTCCAGAACTAATGTTGGACTAGTAACAGAATCAAGGGGATTGGTCAATTAAGAACATTATTTTTCTAAACACTTGAAAGTACAGTAACTCTGAACCAAAATCAAATACAACATAACATAATTCAAAAGTTATATTTTTTGGCCAGTTTTTGCCTTTATTTAACAGTGAGTTTTGGAGAGGACAGGAAAGTACAGGGAGGAGAGAAGGGTATTGGATCGGCAAATGACCACGAGCCGGGAATCGAACTCCCAGAAAGTGTGAAAGCACCACATGTCGGAGCGCTGCCCACTGTAGACCATTGGCTCCGACAATTCAAATTTTTTTAATTAACATTCAAATGACATATAGAACCAGTTAGATTAGAACGCAGTCTGGGGGTCAGAACAAAGGACCCTTAGAGCCAGCTAGTGTCTGCGGGTCAGCGCAAAAGACAATCAGAACCATCTATCAATATTTCTATCCCTTGCAGCTGCTCTTACTGTGGGTTCACACCAGACGTGAGTTCAACGATTTGTGCAAGTAGATTACATTCAAAGTTAATGCAAAGACATGATCAGACGCATCCTCGCCTGGGGCGATGCGAATGACGCCATATGAGCGGAGCATTTGCCGCGAAAACACGCACTATTCACCTCAAACATGTCTTCTCCCAAGTTGAAAATATTTATCTCGAACGAAAAATTTGCATGACACAATGTTAAATCCCGTGAGTAATCTAGAGTGAATAATGCTACGTACACACCAAATGCGGGGCAGTGCGTTACTTGATCTAGATTACTCGCAGGATTTAACATTGTGTAATGGAATTTTTCGCTCAAGTTGAATATTTTCAAATTGGGCGAAGACATGTTTGCGGCGAATAGCGTGTGTTTTCGTGGAAAACGCGCCACCCATATCACGTCATTCGCATCGCCACATGCGAGGACGTGTCTGATTGCGTCTTTGCATTGACTTTGTATGTAATCTACTTGCGCAAATTGTTGAACTTGTGTCTGGTGTGAACCCACAGTACCATGATGCCTCGCGTTTGGTGTGTACATAGCATTAGAGAATTCTTTCCTTCCTTGACCTAAGCAGCTGCACTCTCCATCTCCTCAAGGGGTGTTTTTCCCCAGGCTGTCTTCCTGGTGTATTGACTAGGCATATAGGTTTTTCTGCAATGTTTATAACATTAAAAATAAAACATATGTAATGTAATATTACATTAAAATATGTTTTAGACTAAACTGAACTTGTGCCTCGTGTCTCACTTTACCCCACATCATTTGTCTCACTTTACCCCACCACCACATTTTGGAAAAAAACTCTCTCTCTTGGAAATTCAGGCTAATCTTCAGCTAGCATCAACACAAGGTTTTATATGTTGGTAGTTCATAAACATGTGTGATATAAGTTTTTCTACCTGAATCAATTTGCTTTGGCACAACAGTTGATTAAGTTGACAGCAAGAAAATTTACTTTTACAAGCAAAAAATATATTTTTGTGAAAAAAACATGTCAACCACAGCAGCATGAGGTCCTGTCCTTCATGCCCAAGGGGAAATTTGAGGGGCTTAAAAACATAATGGTCATAGGACCACAAATGTGTTCCGTTGCCTAGATACAGGGGGTGTCTCACTTTACCCGATGTCTCACTTTACCCCACTCTCCCCTACTGGCGACGTGGTGATTTGGTACTGTAATGGTAATGAAATTACCTCCCTGGGACGTAACAGTTACGTGATCAGTAAGTTATAAAATTACCAAAATATTACCAATTTATTACTTAACTGGGACGTACTTGGTTATCTTGCGACGTAAGGAGTCCGTACTGGCGACGTGGTGATTTGGTTCTGTAATGGTAATGAAATTACCTCCCTATGACGTAACAGTTACGTCGCCAGCTGGTAGGTCACGAAATTACCAAAAATGACCAATAAATTACGTAACTAGTACGTCGTGTGTTAGCTGGGTAGGCAGAGGCGTTTCCAGCATTGAAGAACATTCGGGGCTTAACCCAGACCATATTAAATACAGGGATCACTCAAAGAGTGTATAAAGTGTATAATAAGAATATTAACGTGATCTGTAGCATATTGGCGGGTCGCAGGAGTAAAATGTTATAAGAACTTTAATCTTTCCTCTCAAGTAGATTTTTGCACGTGAGTTTTACTCAGACATGACCTGAATGAGCTGATGATGTGACAGAACCGCCAAAATTAGATTATTAAACTGCTGCGCCGAAGGAATAACGATCAAGTGATAAATAAACCTACAATACTGTATACCTACTGTATAACCATCTTATGTATTTAACATACAGAACGTCTAAAACATAATATAAACAGAACATCTAAAACTAAATATAAACGTATTGCTGCTGAAGAAAAGATTACAGGGACTATTTTGGGAATGTTTTTATAAATATTATTTGGTTTCATGGTATTATGTTTTATATTATTACGTTTAATGTAATAATGCATTAAATTATCTGATTTAAATGTGTGTATGCAGTAAAGCCAAAGCACAATGAAATAACTTGATTTAAAAGGTTTACATAGGCTATTGTCCGGTTTCATATTTGTCAGTAAACTTTTCAAAATACATTCGGGGCTAAACTCAAAACATTCGGGGCTGAAGCCCCGGGAAAATCGCCTGGCGACGCCCCTGTGCTTAAGCAACGAGGAAATA
This sequence comes from Paramisgurnus dabryanus, assembly GCF_030506205.2. Lineage (NCBI taxonomy): Eukaryota > Metazoa > Chordata > Actinopteri > Cypriniformes > Cobitidae > Paramisgurnus > Paramisgurnus dabryanus. The sequence goes on along the minus strand of NC_133359.1, from coordinate 24,830,134 downwards.
GACTTTAAAGAAGAGACGTACACAGCCACAGGTAACTCGCCCATTCATCTCTCTCTCTCTCTCTCTCTCTTTCAGTTCTCTGTCTCTCTCTTTTAATAATGAATTTAAATAAATGTTATAATTCATTTAAATAAAAGCAATACAATGGCACTACTTTATATGAAGCGGATGGAGTGCGAGCTGTGTAACTTAAGAAAATGAACGTCATTTTTACCCGTCTGTTAAAAAATGACACTGTAAACATAAATTATAGCTTTACCTTGGCAAATAACCAAGGTATAAGTGGGATAATCCACAGCTAGCCATGCATTAAAGGGTTTTAATGCACTTCGCAGAGGCTACACGTCGGGTGGTTCTTCGCCTCTACATCATCCATTAAAACCCTTTAATGCATGGCTAGCCGTGGATTATCCCTTAAATATTAGTTTACTAGCACAAGTTGGTTGAAATCCTGCCCACTTCTTTGTGTTGTCATGCTTCAGTGATGTGTGAGTGTTTATAGTGCTGTGAGTTTAACACTTCATGACTGAGATCAGAACAGAACAGAATCTTCATCATCACACAAACCAAAAGAACAACAATGACTTTCATCATCATCTTCATGGACTCTTTCAGTTTTTTATTCTGGGTAAGAAATGAAAGAATTAACCAGAGTTGTTACACATATTTCTGGTGTAGTTGTGTTTTGTACTATATGATAGTAATGTTTTATGAACTAATTGTTTTATTTTGTCTTTTATAGAATCGAGAGGAATAACTCTGACTCAACCTAAAGTAAAAAGTGTTCAACAAGGACAAACAGCTACAATAGAGTGTCATATAGATGAAGGAATATATAGCAACGACTTAAGCACTATTCGGACGGGATTAGTTTTCCAAACGACGTTTGAGTTTCAGCGTGTCCCCCAGGACGTCTGTGATTTTATGTACCGATTCGGACGGGATTAAAATGATGCAGGCTATTCCAGAGATGGGAGTGTCTGTTTCATGCATTTGGGCGTTGCAGTAGCACGTGCTCTGGATACGCGTGTTTGTAATGTTTAATATTTTGCTTTAAATGTAAAATCATGACAGAACATGTAATTTATTAATTTAATTTTAACAAATCAAAATAAAATATACAAATCCTATTAAAGTAACATTAGCCTACGTGTTTTATATAACTGTCCGCTTATAACAAACAAAAAATAATGAAGAAATAATGATTAATACAATTTAATATCTTTATTAATTAACATTACCATTCCGGAGTTGAACAACTTTGAACGGAGTTTCTTATAATGTTAATGATATATCAGTGTTTAGTCTTAACAGTGTATGATATTCAGCTCGTCTTGATTTAATTACTTTATTTTGCCGAATGCGAAAAAACATTCATATCTGAATGAATGGGACTCAGGAAATACAATATACGCGCATTAGTAAGACCTTACGGCAGATCAAGTTGGCCAAAACACGAAATGAACCGCGTTTTCAAAAGATATTGCGGGCAAACACAGACATTTGCATCCGGACGGGATTAAATTTCTCAGAGGACCTCTGAGTTCGGCGAAAAACAGTAGGTAAATTGCTCTGGAATTTTTACGGAGGTCGTCAGAGAAAAACACAGACATGGCCGATTCGGACGGGATTAAAAACACAGAGGACCTCTGAGAAGCACGATTTTCTCAGAGGTCCCCCTGTAAAACTAATCCCGTCCGAATAGGGCTTTAGCCTGGTACTTACAGAGACCTGGAGAAACTCCTAAACTCCTCATATATAACATAAATACTCTTCAGTCAGGAACTTCATCAAGATTCAGTGGCAGTGGAACAGCAAGCACTGGAAAAGATTTCACTTTGACCATCAGTGGAGTTCAGACTGAAGATTCAGGAGATTATTACTGTCAGAGTTATCACTATATCAACAGTAAATATGTGTTGACACAGTGATAAAGAGTGATACAAAAACCTCTGTCAGTCAGACTCACAGTGACTGCACTCATACACCTGACAGATACTGCAGATGATGATGCTGATAGTTTATTTCACTTACAGATCATTTATTTTCTACTATAGTTTATTTAAATGACAACTTTATTTATTTTTTATTTTATTTATTTTATTTTTGATAGTTGTAAATCATATTATTAATTTATTGTCTGTCTATTAATTTCTGCTGTGTTAAAACAGCTTCAACATTTATGATTTTTATTATTATTGTACTACAGTTAAATTCACAATATAAAAAACTGATAAAAATCACTCATATAGAGAAACATCAGTCAGTATCATTTAGTCAACAGCTGTAACACAAATACTGAAGGAGTCACATGAGAATCAAACTAAACACACCAATCACTTCATGGTTCTTCATTTCATTTGACTGACAGTTATGTAAAATTACTTCATCTGCAGGTGTTTTCATGCTTCATTGAGTCAGGTTTATTTATAAAATGTGAGCTTTCATATTCAAAACAGACAAAATGAGTCAAAGCCATAAAGATAGAATATGATTTTATTTGATGAATTGTCCCACAGTCATGAGTGAATGAATAAAGCAGACATAGACTTGTGTTGTCTGTTAGTCTTGATGTGAGAGTGAGTGGATCTACTGTGAACACTGATCTCTCCTCAATTCTCCAGTGACTTTATCACGCTGGTCTTTCTGTGTGAGCTCACAGCTGACTGAGATCACTGAGCTCCACTCCTGCTCAGAGAGAGTCAGACTGCTGCTCCAGCTGTACAGACCGTCCTTCTCCAGGAGAGCAACACTGCTGTACTGAGACCTGCTGCTGATCCCGTCCACCTTCCAGTTCAGACTCCAGTCTGAGGGGAAGCCCTTGTTGGCCACACACATCAGTGTTGCTGTTTGCTTTGTGGAAATCTCTTCACTGGACGGCGGCAGGACGCTCACTTTAGGGGGACTGTTACCTGACAATCACATCAATAGTCAATAACTCACACAAGAAAGAAAAATAACTTCACTCTCTCTCTGTTAAACATTAAAGTAAGGTGAAGAATTTTGAGTTTTTTTAATCATAAAAATGCATTAATTGGCTAATATCACTTACGTCAGGTTCATCTGAAGGCTTTGAAGCACTGAAATACATTTCGTTACTTCAATGAAAATATAAATGAAAAAAATATAGAGGCGCTTTCCTGGACAGAGTTTATATAAATAAAGAGTTAGGGCTTAATTATATAAACACAATTTAGTTTTAACAAACAAACCTTACAATAAACATTACTGGTGTGCACATTGAGACAAAACAATGGCACTGATATTTTAAGATATTTCAATGCAAATTGTTTTCAGTTAAGACAGATCAAACATACATTTTAGCATGGGACAAAACTTAAACTCTGTCTGGGAAACTGAAACATATTCACTATTGTGAAAGAATATATAAAAAATTAAAATATTGTATAAAGGTCAGTCAGTTAAAGTCTTGACAGTTTTTGTGTAATATATATCATTTATAAATAATATTAAGAAATAATATTATTTTTTCTACAGAATACAAGTTTAGCAAACACTTAAAAATCATTTCTGACATTAAGTCTTGCACTTGATAACACTTTCTATCTTGAACTTTAGTTAAACCTAAATTAAATTCCATTTAATATGAAGTCAATCACATTACAAACAAACAGCCCCCCCCCAAAGAAATCTGTTTTAAACAATAAAGCAATTGCAGTTTGAATTTACTGTTTACTATAACACTATATTGTTGTAATCCAGTTAGTTTCAACTACACACCAAATAATACAACGAAGCTGCACTAAAGCGTGAGCCTAAACATAATAAGATTAAATGTGAGGTCATATAAATGTAAACATTTTAAATCATTTTTGATTTTGAGAAAATCCACAAACTTTTTCAAGTATCTATATGTACAAATGATTAAACACAAACAAATTAGTAAAAACTTCTGGGTGGACTTGTATACACAAACTCTTTCTAATATAAATTAATATGATATTAAATTCCTCCCATCTTGTGTTTTATACCTGCTGTATATACTTAGAAACAGTTATTTATTGTATTAAAATTATTATTGAATTATTTACTTACTGCCAACATCCAGTCTGGTGCCGCTGCCGAAAGTCCACCACAGTGATACAAACTAATAGAGCGACTGTACAAAAACCTCTACACACTTGACTGAACACGAACTACAGCAGAATATACAACACTAACACAACACAAACAAATATTGTCAAAAATGCTAAGCACAAAACTATAAAATCTTTTCATGTTTGTTATCAATGAATTTTCTGCAGTTTTTACTTTTAGTTTTCATTTATTTACTTGTGTTGTGTGAACACTTTATAACTCTTTAACCAGCATACACACAAACCTGAAGCTTTAGACAATTGAATTTTGATTATTTTGAACATTTGTTTTTACTTTTATTCAAAACTTTATTATTTCTTTATTGTTTAAGATTTTAGCTTTTATTCAGAATATATTTAGCATGCAAGTCCACATTAAATAATGATAGTGTAGTAGTCTGTACAAGCAGAAGTTTCCTGTCGTCTTCTTTGCATTGTGTTGTCATGCTTCAGTGATGTGTGAGTGTTTATAGTGCTGTGAGTTTAACACTTCATGACTGAGATCAGAACAGAACAGAATCTTCATCATCACACAAACCAAAAGAACAACAATGACTTTCATCATCATCTTCATCTGGACACTTTTTATCCAAGGTATAGTTTTTTTTAAAAGAAATGTTAAACTATTGAAAATGTAATGTAAAGTTAATGTTACACTGTGTTTAACTCCAACAGGTGTCAGTGGACAGATAACTGTGACTCAAACTCCATCTGTTAAAACTGTTCAGACTGGTGAATCTGTCACTATAAACTGCAAAACAAATACAGAAGTGAGCAACTATTGTACTGGTTCATATACTTGTATGGCCTGGTACCTGCAGAAACCTGGAGAAGCTCCTAAACTCTTGATTTATGCTGCAATTCAAAGATTCTCAAACACTCCATCAAGATTCAGTGGCAGTGGAACAGCAAACACTGGAAAAGATTTCACTTTGACCATCAGTGGAGTTCAGACTGAAGATTCAGGAGATTATTACTGTCAGAGTTTTCACAATCCTGGTAGTAGCTGGGTGTTGACACAGTGATAAAGAGTGATACAAAAACCTCTGTCAGTCAGACTGCACAGTGACTGCACTCATACACCTGACAGATACTGCAGATGATCATACAACACAATAACACACAACACTGATCACACAAATAACACAACATCATCTTATGATCAACAGAAATGATGCTAAGGTTTATACAGGTATGTATTTTTGATAAGATAAACACAGATTATTTTAACATCCATCTGTTCATACTGCTTATTCATCAAACCATATGCAGACTCCTCAACTTCAAATGAGAATAAAGAGAGGAAATTATTTTTTACTAAATCAGTTTATTCCAATGGAAAGAAAACTTTATATTTTGTTATGAATTGGCTAGCACAACCCATAACAAATATTAAATGTTTATGAGAATTATAAAATGGTATGTAAATAACTTCATAACTGATTAATGCCTTCATTTAAGAGAAGTGAAACTGGTTTGTTTCAGTTCAGATGATTTAACAATCAAACAGTGACACTGGGAGTGTGAAGTGAAAATCACATTTACATTGTCAGGATGAAGAGACTCAGAATAGATCAGCTCTGTCTCCAGAGATCATCTTCACATCACAAGAGAGGGATTTTTCATTTACTGAACCTTTTCATCAACTATTAAAACTATTGAAGATCATAATACAGGACAATCCTGCACAAATATACTGATGTCATTTTCATTAATGAAGCTGTTAGACACAAATGTAAAGTTTCAGAAGATTTATTGACTGTTTCAGCAAACACAACACATTGAACGATGTAACAGTGATATGACACTTGAGCTCTTTCAGTATTATTGAGTCTTAAATGACTAAAGGTGCAGTACAGTTTCGTGTTCCTGTAGCTCATCTGGTAAAGCATTGTGATAGCAGCCCAGAAGGTCATGGGTCCAAGGAACACAAATACTGATAATATGAATATCTTAAATGCAACTCGATTTATATAAAAGCATCTATCTACCTGTAATATTTGCAAAATGTTCCCCTAAATTTATAATGTTGCATACTCTGGCCTACACTATCTGTTGCAAATCAGCTTTTCCAAAAGATAATTTACAAGAGAAACTACTAGACCAGACTATGTGCAAGGTGAGAGAATAGTTGTCTAGTTTTAATGTGTGTTAACAGACTATTGTATAGAGTTCAAGCTGAATCACAGAGGAGAAAATGTTGGTGTGGCTTGGTTGATGTTTACTGCACGGGGATCAGACAGGAGCAGTTTTATAGCAGACAAAAGTGTCCACAGTCACAGGTAAGACTGTTTATTTATTTAAATGTATACTTTAATCACTATATCAAAGATTTAATGTAATTCATCTGTTTGTTTTTTAAAGAGCCTCTGGCGTGGTCTCTGGATAGGGGTCATAGCATATTTGACACACACTAGTGGAACAGGACATGCTGGATCTGAGCAGCGCTCTTCACTTATTTTGCTGCCATTTTGTGTTTTTGACCCGACTGCAAGCAAACCTAGATTTGTTTCATGAGAGATGGAATAACCACCCACTGACAACGGAGCAAAACTTCACACCAAACCAGCTGTGGGAGATCGGACAGATGGAAAATCCCATTGCCAAATCAGAGGTATTCAAGTAATTATACATTAAAAATAACATCAGACACTTATTTGTATTGTATTTATAATAACCAAATAAACTGTGAATTATGATGATGTAAACAATAAACCTTATGTGTTATGTTAGGAGATGACCATGCTTGATATCAAAAGAGAGGACAGTGGACCTATTGAAGATAAAGACATGGCGATGAATGATCCACAGTTTAAAGGGCCTATAAGTCCTGAACATATGAAGCGGTTAAGACAACATATTAATCCTTTACAACCCTCCAAGTACAATGGCATGGACATTTATATGAATCCAGTTTGTGCAAAATCTGCATACTGAAAAGTAGATCTTGTTGCATGTACTGTGCTTTTCATTATTTTTAAACTGTGTTACTTCTTTACTTATAGATGTCAAATAAGCAACATATCTTGTATAATCTTTTTTATTAAGCACATTACAATGAACATTAAGTCCTTAAATCAGAATATTACTGCATACAAAGCTAGCAAATGACAAAGTTGCACAAAGTAACTAAATTTCATGGATAAACCCACTGTCTACAGACAGTAGACATATCATCATGTCTGCTGTTAAAGCTGAGAAAGATGTGTGACAACAAGTATGCTTTTTGTTTTGGTTGACTCCACTTGACTCAACAATTTCCAGGTTAAACTTTGCACAACTTTCCAACGTCTTTATTGTTATAATGAGTTTGATAAACACTAGTTGTGATGTTATGACTTTTACCTGTGAGCAAATAAATATCACCTCCATCTTTCATAACATTGCGAGACCTTGACAAATGCTGTTTGTTTGCTGAAATATGTTATAAAGCTTGTAATAAAGTGAAATAAGTGTGCATTTATATTTTCTCTTTTCAACTTCACAAACCAACCCAGAGTTTCATGAGTTCCCTGTCGAGAACGTTCTCTCGACATTGCGTCAGTTAGCTGACGCTATGGGATTGATCCTTCAATCACGATTACCCTGAAGCCTTATTGCACAACCCCAGTGCAGTTGAAACTCGCGCTGGCCAATGACGCTCAAGACGGCAAAAGGAGGCGTGGCCTTCTTACTATAATAGCAGCCGTCTTGAGCGAATATCTTCAGTATTTTCTCCTTCACGAGCAAGTTTTACCCTGCAACGAAGATATCTGTCGAATACGCGGATAAGACGGACGTCCCTCTTAGCGATCCAGATGTCGCGAATGTGCTCACGGTGCGGAGGTCCTATCGACCCGCCCGATTCGCACAAACTGTGTATTGTATGTCTGGGGCTTCTCCACGCAGAGACGGCGTTGGTTGGGTCCGAGTGCCCTCATTGTGATGATGAGGTCACCAAAGCGTGGGCGACCCCCCAGGGCGTCCGCGCTCGCGCCGGCGGGTCTGAACTATTCTCTAAAGTGGACGGGGCGGAAGCCCGTGGATACCTGCACATCCCCCCCGTCGAGGAAGCCGTGGCGGCCCATCTCTGCCTGTCTCTGCCCGCATGACGGCGCACCTGGCTGATAAAGCGTACGCCACGTCAGGAGAGGCTCTGTCTTCGCTGCACACCATGGCGGTCCTCCAGATTTTCCAGGCGCGGGCTCTAAAGGCGCTGGACGAGGGCAGCACGGACCTGAATACCTTCAGGGATCTGAGGGCGGCAACGGATTTCGCACTGAAAGCCACCAAAAAGTCGGCGCAGGCCATTGGGCGCAGCATGGGCTTCATGGTGGTGATGCAGCGCCAGCTGTGGTTAAATCTCACAGATCTCAAGGAGGCCGACAGGAAGACGCTGCTTAACGCTCCCGTTTCCCCATCTGGCTTGTTCGGTGATGCCGTGGGCACCATCACGGAGCGATTCTCGGAGGCGGTGAAGAGTTCTAAAGCCATGAGTCACTTTCTTCCTCGCCGCCCTATGTCTCATGCGCCGGCGGGACCGCCGCCGCCGAGACACCGCTCTGAGTCTGCCCCACGCCGGCCGGCAGCGCAACCCCCCGCGGCAACGCCCCCGACAGTGAGACCTGAACCAGTGCTGCGTCACAAGAGCCCCTGGCACGAATCCACCAGGAAGCGTCGCAAGAAACCGGGTCCAGGGGGACCGCAGTCCGGAGCAAAGCTGCGTTCCTGACGTGAGTGGTGTGAGAGAGAGAACACCGAGCGGTGTCAACGGTCCGGGCTCAGGACGAGTCGATATTGTATAAGGAAATCTGCAATCTCCTCGCCAAACGAGCGATAGAGTCAGTTCCGATGCAAGAGAGAGAGCGTTTTTTACAGCCGGTACTTTGTCATCTCGAAAAAAGACGGCGGTCTCAGACCGATCTTGGATTTGAGACTAATCAACAGAGCATTTCACAAACGTGCTTTCAAAATGACTACACTGAAACAGATCCTCGCCACATTCGGCCCGGGGACTGGTTTATTTCAGTGGACCTAAAGGATGCTTATTTTCACATTCAGATCGCCCCGCACCACAGGCGCTTTCTGAGATTTGCATTCAAGAATGGTGCATACCAGTTCACGGTCCTCCCGTTTGGTCTGGCTCTCGCCCCAGGCACATTCACGAAATGTATAGACACAGCGCTGTCCCCGCTGAGAGCGAGCGGCATTCGCATCCTGAATTATTTGGACGATTGGCTGATCTTAGCACAATCCAGAGAGGTGCTCATCAGCCACAGAGACGCAGTACTTTCGCATTTAGACAACCTCGGTCTACTTGTGAATTTGCAGAGGAGCGCTCTATCTCCAGGAGATCGCGTTTCTAGGTGTGCGTCTTGACTCGTCTCAATGAAGGCTTTCTTATCAGAGGAGCGCAAACGAGATCTGATGTCTGCTCTGAATGTATTCAGCCACGGATGCACTGTGCCACTGAAACGGTGTCAGAGACTTTTGGGCTTGATGGCAGCAGCCTCCCCAGTTTGCCCACTCGGCCTGCTGTATATGCGCCCGTTACAGCTATGGTAACGATCCAGAGTGCCCAACAGGGCGTGGATATCGGGACGAGCGCGTATTACAGTTACGAATGGATGTATGTGAGCGCTGAGACCCTGGTTCGATCCCAACCTGTTCAGCGGGAGTGCCCCACTCGGACTGGTTACGAGACAGAAAGTAGTCACGACGCATGGGTCGTTAACGGGCTGGGGAGCCCTATGCGATGGCATCCCGGCTTCAGGCTCCTGGTCGGGGATGGAGGGGTTGTGGCATATAAACCATCTAGAGCTCAAAGCCATCCTTTTAGCACTGCAGAGCTTTACGACGCTGATCGGGGGCAACCATGTTCTCGTCCGGACCGCAACACTACGGTGGTTTCATACATAAATTGCCAGGGAGGAGTGCGCTCCAGGCCGCTGTTCAGACAGGTAGAAACGATACTGCTGTGGGCGGATCGTCATCTCCTTTCAATAAAAGCGACGCATGTACCGGGCAGTATGAACTGCGGAGCGGATATGCTGTCGAGGAACGGAATTCCCCAAGGGGAATGATCTGCGAGCTGATCTGGAGTCAGTTCGGGAAAGCAGAAGTGGATCTGTTTGTGTCCGAGGAAAACACACACTGCCCGCTGTTCTTCTCGTTGACAAGCTCTCCTCTGGGCGGAGAAGCGCTGTCGTTGCCATGGCCGAGAGCCAGCAAATACGCGTTTCCCCCCGTAAAACTGCTGCCGTCAGTTTTACACAAGATCAGAGAGGAAAAAGCAACAGTGACACTAATCGCCCCGTACTGGCCAAACCAGCCGTGGTTTCCCGAGATGTTGGAACTGTCAACGGCTCCCCTGTGGCCGATCCCTTTGAGACGAGACCTCCTCTCTCAGGCTAACGGCTCAATCTGGCACCCCAGCCCCGAGAAGTGGAAACTTAACGTGTGGAGGGTGTGTGGGAACCGCTGACAGACACGATGCTGCCGCGGAGTGTGTTCAATCCGCTGATGCAAGCGCGTGCCCCCGCTACGAGACGGTTATATGCCCTGAAGTGGTCGGTATTTGCTGCGTGGTGCAAAGAAAAAGAGTTTGACCCGGTGAACTGCACCGTGTCGGCTATTCTATCCTTTCTACAGCACAGAATGGATACGGGAAGCATGCCCTCCACCCTTAATGGTATGTTGCTGCCATTGCAGCTTTTCATGCTGAGATTGGGGGCGCTCAGTGGGTAAACACGAGCTTATAACTAAGTTTTTACGGGGTGCATGGCGCCTCAGACCTTCTCGCCCACCCACCGTACCGTCTTGGGACCTGGCGTTGGTCCTGAAAGCGCTAACTCTTCATCTGTTTGAGCTTATTCTAACAGTAGGTTTGAAAGAGCTTTCTCTAAAAACTGTGCTTCTACTGGCTTTGGCTAAGAGCATAGGAGATCTGCATGCACTCTCTGTGAACGATGAATGCTTACAGTTTGGACCAGGAGACTGTAATGTCATGTTAAAACCAAGAGGGGGTTATGTGCCTAAATCGCTATCCACGCCATTTAGAGGGCAGGTTATTTCTATCCCCGCCTTCTCCTCGGATAACGCGATCGTCCAGAGTGAGCTTTGCCCGGTAAGAGCGCTAAAAGCTTATATTTCCAAGATGGCCGCCGAGGTGTGAGTGTGTGTTGCAAACTCAGTCTGCTGGCCCAAAGTTTTTTTCTTATTGAGGTCAATGTGACTTTTTTTTCTTTCTCTCTAATCTCTCTGCGTGTGCAATGGTTAAGTGATCTTTCAAGAATATCAAACTAAACCAACTGCCTGCTTCAAACGAATTAGTTATTGGACCATATCTTTCTCTTTGTGTAAACGGGAAGTGAGCGGCCTCTCAATGGGTGAGGAAACAATCAATCTTCAAAGTATCTTGGACATGATACAGCAAATGAAGCTAGAGATGATTACACACTTGGATGGCAAAATTGATTCACTTGGAGCTAAGCTTACTAAAATAGATGGATCGCTTCAAATGCTGGGAGAGCAAGTTACTGAAATGGAGCAGAGAGTCAGTTCAAATGAGGATGATATTACAGACCTCGTCAAACGTGTAAAAATGCTTGAAAAGGAAAACACTGACTTGAAATCATGGGCGGAGGACACTGAGAACAGAAGTAGACGCTCCAATTTACGATTCATTGGCATTCCAGAGAGAGCAGAGGCCAGAGATATCCTTGGCTTTATGAGGCAGATGATCCCTCAGCTTCTAGGTGAAGCGAATTTCCCTACTTTTCCAGTGATCGAGCGTTGTCATCGTATTGGAATGCAGGACAACAGCAGAGCCAAGGGTCCCAGGCCGATCCTGGTAAAGTTTCACTATTTTCAGGATAAGCTAAAAGTAATGAAGCTAGCTAGGGAGAAAAATGTGTCCCTACAGTACAAAGGAGCTCGTGTGTTCATCTATCCGGATTTTTCAGCTGGACTGGTCCAGAGACGTAGAGGGTTTGATGCGGTGAAGAAAAAGCTTCGTGATCGGGACATTAAATATGCATTGATCTATCCTTGTACCCTAAGGGTTGCCTTTGCCGGTAAGACACAATTTTTTCGTACTCCTGAGGAAGCTGAGGTTTCCCTTTGTGAACTTTCTCCTTTGAACTCTAGCACTGACTCTGACATGATAGCTTAAAGTTATTGAACGAAGGCTAGTGCTAATAGTAGCATGCTATTAAGCTTGATGATGAATTTCTTTAACTCTCTTTCCTTTCTATGGTTGTAATATTTCCCTTGCCGTATTAGGATTGAGCATATTATTTACTATTTGTTTTGTTATTATTGGTTTAAGTGCTATTTGAGCGCTCAATGTCCTTTTTTATTGTTATTTTTTTTGCAAATTGTTGGAAGCAGTAAGGGTTGGGGCTGCTTTACTACTGTTTGCGGAACAATATGAATTAAATAAGGGAAATTTGCCTAATATTAAAAGTAAGCTTAGTTTAGGTTACTTAAATGGGAAAGGATAGATACTAATAAGTCTGATATAGGCAATTCATTTTTTTTTATGATTGATTGATTAAATAAATTAAAGAAGTATCCTTTACAGTCTTTTATTTAGCATTTTTTTTTTTTTTTTTTTTTTTTTTTTAATGTCATTTTATTAGATGACCTCATGTAGCTAGAATTATATTATTTCAGAGAAATTGAAATTAACTTGGATCATTTATTTATTTTGTATTATTATGTTTGCCAATGGGTTAGGTAGACTGGGTGGTGCACTTAATGGTTCATGTGCATACTCTGTTGTGTTTGTGTGTGTGTGTGTGTGTGTGTGTGTGTGTGTGTGTGTGTGTGTGTGTGTGTGTGTGTGTGTGTGTATGTGCGTGTTTGCTCTCCTACTGCCTTTTCATCACCTGCCCCCATTGCTACATATACTATCGTGCGATGATGCTTTATGTGAATTCTTGCTTCCATATTATGTGTATATTAATTTTATTATTTAGGAGTAATGAACTTCCCTAAAGGTTTATTTGTTATTCACCTGAACATTAGGAGTTTGCTTCCTAAATTTGATTTATTGAGAGCTTGGCTTGCGTATAATAATCCGCAGATCATTACTCTTTCTGAAACTTGGTTAAATAGTGATATCACTGATGATGAAGTTAAACTTGACAATTATGTTCTATTTAGAAAAGATAGGGGCTCAAGAGGTGGGGGCCTCTTAACATATGTATCTTCAAAATTGACTGGAGAACTTGTAATGCCAAGTGAAACTCCCTTGCATTTTGAAGGCCTGTTTGTTAAAATTATCTTTCATGAAAATAAACAACTTATAATAGGAAATATTTATAAACCTCCTAATGCTCCTGTTGAAACTACTGGATGTATTTTGTCTACCATTAATTCGTTAAATTGTACTTGTGAAAAAATCATATTAGGCGACTTTAATTCTAATTGGCTAGCTTCTTCTTCTTGTAAAGATCGCAATCTTTTTAACAGCATAAATTTAACTCAACTTATAACTGAACCCACCAGAGTTGGTCCGACCTCCTCTTCCTTGCTTGACTGGATCCTGGTTTCTCACCCTGGTAGAATTGTTAACTCTGGGGTTTTACCTGATTCTCTCAGTGACCACTCCTTTGTTTTTTGTATTTGGAAGATTAAAATGCCTTATCTACCCCCTAAATTAATTAGAGTAAGAAATTGGAATAATGTCAATCCTGAACATTTTATTCAAGATATAGTAGACATAAATTGGGAGAGATTTCAGTTAATTCCATCTGCGGAAGATGCATGGAATTATTTTTATACTGAACTTGTTGAGATAATAGATAAACATGCTCCTTGGAGATCAATCAAGGTTAAGGGTCGACATTTACCATGGATCAATGGAGATCTCATACACTTATTTAAACAAAGAGATAAGGCATGGAAAAGTTATCGTACATCAAATGATTCCGCTGACTGGGATACTTATAAAGAACTAAGGAATAAATGTAAAACTACTACTAGAAATGCTAAAGCAAATTATTATACTGATTGTTTATCAACTGATTTTAAGAATCCAAAGCATTTCTGGAAGAGAATCAATTCTATATCTAACAAACCCATAAAAAGCTTTATTTCCCATATTAGAGTAAACAATGAAACTATTAGTGAACCTTTATTAATTGCAAAGGCCTTTAGTCAGCACTTCTCTACAGTTGGCAGTTCTTTTTCCTTTCCTCTTCACTCTGATGCTTGTATGACCCAAAATAGGTGCAGGGGATTCTTTTGCTTTAAAACTATCACTCCAGTTGAGGTGCAACAGGTTATTGATGGTATAAACTCTAAATGCAGTGCTGGTCCAGATGGTTTGGAGATCAGGTTTTTTAAACTCGCCTCTCATGTTTTATCATTTCCATTGGCTGATATATTTAATTTATCATTGGCATCTTGTGAAATACCTCGATCATGGAACTGTGCCAAGGTAATTCCTCTTTATAAAGGAGGTGATATCACAGATATGAATAATTATAGACCTATTTCAATAATCAATAGTGTATCGAAAATATTTGAAAAATTAATCTTTAATCAACTCTCTAAATATTTTAATGAGCAAAACATCTTATCTCCTCATCAATCGGGTTTTCGATCAAATTTTTCGACCACCTCAGCTCTTCTAAAATTCACAAACGACATATTGTCAGCAGCTGACAGTAATATGCCTACAGGTGCCATATTTATTGATCTTACTAAAGCATTTGATATGGTTGATCATTATCTTCTCTTGGACAAATTATATGCTATTGGTCTTTCTTCTGACTCTTTATTATTCTTTAGTTCTTTTCTTCATCACAGAAGTCAATGTGTCACTTTTCAAGGTACCCAGTCAAGCTTTAAAATTATTGATAAAGGTGTTCCACAAGGCTCATCTCTAGGTCCTCTCTTATTTTCTATATTTATTAATGATTTACCGCTAATATGTCATGACAGTTCAATTCATTTATATGCAGATGACACTGTAATATATTCATCCAATTCTGACATTTCACAAATTCAATATTCTCTTCAATCAGACTTTAATGTAGTTCAAAAATGGTTTTCCTCTAATAAACTCCTCCTGAATAAAGGCAAATCGTATACCATGCTCTTTTGTACTCGTTCTAATAATTTGCTCAAATCTAAAAATTGGTTGATTAATTTTCTTGATGGAACAGCTTTAACAACAGTTGAAGAATTTAAATATCTTGGTCTCTGGTTTGATACACAGCTCTCCTTTAAACCTCATATTAATTCTATCTGTAAGAAAATATATGGTCAATTGAAGTCATTATATTGCTCTGTTGATTGCTTTTCACAACAGGTTCGGAAAAGAATTATTACTCATCTGATATTTCCATTAATGGATTATGCTGATGTTATATATGGGAACACTACAGAATCAAATCTTCGCCCTATTTATGTATTATATAATAGTCTCTGCAGATTTGTGCTCAGATGTCCTTATAGAACTCACCACTGCCAAATGTATGATTCTTTGAACTGGTTGGCTCCTAATTTAAGACGGCAATTTCACTGGCTATTATTTATTTTTAAGTGTATTCATTTTCATTTTCCTCCATATTTGAAAAATTATCTAGTTCCGTTTAATTCACAGTATAACTTAAGGCATGTGGATCAGCTTTTTTATCATGTTCCCAGAATTAATAAAGAATTAGGACGTCGTGCATTTAAATTCAAAGCTCCATCAGATTGGAACAATCTTCCCTGTTCACTTAGAGCTATTAATTCCTTTTATGTTTTCAAATCATCTCTTCTTAATTATTTTCAAACATCTTGTTCTTGTTTCTGATCCCTTTCTATTTTAATTTTTTTAGTTTAAATTTTATTGTGCATGTTTGTATTTATGTTTTTGTATGCAGGTAGGGAAGTGTGTAAGTAAATTAATACCTTGATTTTGTGTTTGCATTTTCGCTGATGGCTTGTTGATTTTTACTGACTTTGATTGGGCTGGAGGGGAAGGGTTAGGTTTGTGGGAGCATTGTTAGTGTGTGAGTGTATATGAATGTTATTGTATTTAAATGTTTGTTGTTGTTCTGTGTGGTAATTACTTTAATTATGACTTTCTATGTATGGTGTTGGTTTATTTGTATTGTAAAGGACCCCCTCGAAAATGAGATGGTTCATCTCAAGGGGTTATCCTTGAAATAAAGAAATAAATATTGATCGCTCGGCGCCGTTCCGGACAGCGGAACAAGTGTTTGTTTGTTTTGGAGGCAGCACCAAAGGATGCCCCGTTTCCAAGCAAAGACTTTTGCACTGGGTGGTTGATGCTATTTCACTGGCATACTCTAGCCAAGGAGTGGAATGCCCTTTGGATATTAGAGCCCATTTTACGAGAGCTATTGCATCGTCATGGGCCTGATATAAAGGCGCATCTATTCAGAATTTATGCTTGGCTGCTGGCTGGTCGTCTCAGAACACCTTTGCTAGGTTTTATAATCTGGATGTCTCCTCATTGGCTTCCCGAGAGCTTTCGGTAAGCACGCTCTCCACTATTGGGCTGGTCATTGAGATTGTTGCATGTTGTTTGCTTCGCTATGCTTGGCCTATCTTGCCGTACGCACGGCGCGGTTCTATACAATCTCCCATAGCGTCAGCTACTGACGCAATGTCGAGAGAACGTTCTCGATAGGGAGCGTCTCGGTTACTATTGTAAACTCGGTTACCTGAGAGAACGTGAACGAGACATTGCGTTAGCTGCCGTGCTCACGGCTTTGAAAGGCTGTACGCTCGTTCAGTCGTTTTTACTGAAGATATTCGCTCAGGACGGCTGCTATTATAGTAAGAAGGCAACGCCTCCTTTGCCGTCTTGAGCGTCATTGGCCAGCGCAAGTTCCAACTGCATTGGCGTTGTGCAATAAGGATTCAGGGTAATCGTGATTGAAGGATCAATCCAAAAGCGTCAGCTACTGATGCAATGTCTCGTTCACGTTCTCTCAGGGAACCGAGGTTTCTGTAAGCGAGTATGAACTTTAAAAACACATTGCATATGGCGTTCATGTGCGCGAGCTCGCGTCTCCGTGGAAACAACGCGGCGCTCATAATAAAACAGTGTCGCGTGTAAAGCGCAATGTATGGAATGCGTTGCATGTAAACAATATCATATTACAGCAGATCCCGCAGTGCAGCATTACTCAAAGTTGCCATGAAGGATACAAAAGTGAATAACTGTGTCTAACAATGTACAGCATGTAACAATGAAATCCGTCATTACGTGATCACGCGTACTCGTTTGTAAACAATGCGAAAGTTTTTCAATCCGAAGCGTGCAGTCTGCTGAGGTTGCTTATGTAGGCTGAACTGCACAAGCCATAACATATTACATGATAGCAAATATAAATGAAGACAAATTACTTACAGTTTCTTCAGGAATATATCCTCCTCCATTGTGTCTTCCATTGTTCTTCTTCTTAGGTAACGTTAAAGATAAACGCTTCTCTTCCTCAATGTCCAGCCATAAATGAAGATATTCCTCACGTGTGTGTATAAAGTTTATAATCCAAACATGCGGTAAAGTCTTTAAATCTGATAAAACTTTACGCTTTGTTTATTATTGTTGGAAGTGCTCGTCTCTTCATTACCATGTCAACAGCCTGTGGGCGTGACCGCATTAGAGATAATGAGCTCAGCCAGGAAAAATGGTAGTCTCTTTACTTCAATACAGATTATATTAACAGGAAATATTTGTTTTCGAGCTTGTTTAAAAGTAGACATTTCAGGCTTTCTTTGGATATGTGTATCATGTTTGTTTGACGAGTATTCGCAGAGTTTCAACTGATTTTTGTAACGTGATTTGAGAGACAGCTGGCGGAGGCAGAAATGTCTAAATGCGCACCCTGTTTATTTTCTTTTTTTGACAAAAACACAAAGACCTCTTGTTATTGTGAATGTACACTAATTAAAGAGGACCCTTCAGAGTTTCAAATGATGTCAAACACATAAGTGTTTGATTATTAATGATGGAATATTTTAAGTTGATTCTGCTATGATAAGGAGAAAACACGTCAAAACGCGTCCCCGCGTTTTTGGACCCCTGGGGGTTAAAGGGAGAAGAAAAATGTCTACATTTGCATTACTGTATGACCTTATTGACATGTCAAGCGAGAATAGAAACAATTCATGTAAAATGCAATACCTGTTGGTTTGTTGAAAGTTGCGTATAATGGAGGCAAACGTTGACTGCCTCAAATTGGGCTGCACTTTTTCAACAGCCTCTCTTAGTGAAATCAGTGAATTTCATCAACGACTACTGTTCTTGCAGCCCTTGGAATGCCACCAACATGCATTTTTACACCTCTACATTGCCCTCTCATTGGGCCTGCTCTTCTCTCTAACTGTCCATGCTCCTCTCACTGCATCTTCTCCCTGTGCCCCTTGCTCTTACTCTTCCTTTTTTTTTAAGTAATGCAAGTTACTTTTTTAGTTAATCAATTAGATAAAAAAAATATGTACTGAATTGAACTCAACATAGTCACATTATACACTCTATGCGTACACGCCTGTGTGGGAACAGTTTGAGTCAGAAACTGAGATGGCACGCCAGAGCTCAACATTTTTGTGATGAAATATGCAATTTATGAATGCAGAACTTTTCAGTCATAAAAAACACCTGCAAGGCCTGAAAGAGATCAATCCTCAGCCAAGAAAAAGTAATGCAAAAGTAACTAAAAAGTAACATAAGCATTACTTTCCATAAAAAGTAACTAAGTAATGCATAGTTACTTTTTTGGGAGTAACTTAAAATTGTAATGTGTAAGAATTTATAGTCAGCCTTGACAAAGATTCCACTCCAATTTAGATGTTGAAACAAGCTCATCCCTCTAAAAGGCTTGATAATCATAAAAGGTAATCTCAGTTCCAGCAATACAATAATATAACCTGAAGTAATACTTTCTTACTAGTAGTATGGGAGCAAATGTGAGACTTCTTGAACCAACACAGGTCAAGACATCTATCTTAACATTATCTGATCACTTGGTTGAGCACACAGTTGGGTACTGAGATAATCTGATCATATAAATACAATGACCCATTTGGGCACAGTGGGAGATATAGAGGTCATTTGTAGTATTAGTTTTAATTTACATTTAAAGGGATACTTCATTAGCATTAGGGGTGGGAAAACAGGTTTGAAACTATAAAGTGTTAAGACTGACTTTGCTCAGGGTTCACTCCAACTCCGATGAACCCAGAGTGCTTCATGTACTTTGCTACTGCTTCGATTGAATAAACTACTTTTTGATTGAGACCTTCAACGTCCTCATCATTTTTTCTTACAAATGCATTACCTTTAAAAGTAACTTTCCCCAACACTGAAAATAACCCCTGCCACTGAGTCTAAAGGCGCTTTTCCATTGCATAGTACCCCACGGTTTGGTTTAGTTTGGGTCGGGTCAGCTTACTTTTGGGAGCTTTTCCACTGGGTGCAGTACGTAGTACCCAATACTTTTTTTCGTACCACCTCGGTTGGGGTTCCAAGTGACCCGAGCTGATACCAAATGTGACTCGAAAACACTGTAGGTCACTGATTGTTCTGAGACAAGCGTCATCGCTATAATGTAAATATTAGCTTTAGCTTACTGCTAGCTTGCGCTGTCTCAAGCAAACATGTTGTTATCTGTGTTCTGCTATAAGTTTCCAAACACCCTTTTAGCGATGAAAAACATCCACAGGTTGAGAATCCGGGACACCATAACAGTTTTTTCCAGACTTGCAGTTTGTGGGGGCACATTCGCGACATGCACGTCCGCATTATATATGCTTAAATGCAACTTGAATGAGGCTCAACGGAGCGCCGTCGACTGACGCCACGGGTCGGGTGTTTGAACAGAAACATGTCATATGAGACAGAGGTAGTTATAAATGCAATGTGCAAACATCTATTTGTGGTGGCCAATTTAAATTTTGTGGCAGACTGAGAAATAAATGAATGTATGGGAATGTACAATAACGCTCTCATGTGTATGATGTCACAGCAGTAGGCAGCGTAAATATAACGACACGCCTATAATCCCTCCCACTCCGAAGTGATACTAAACTCGATGGAAAAGCTAACCACGCCAAAGTGAGGTGAGCTGACCTGACCCAAACTAAACTAAACCGTGGGGTACTATGCAATGGAAAAGCGCCATAAGCCACACTGGAATCAGCTGTGGTTGGCCCAATTTACCCAACATAAAGGTTTTTAAACTGTATCTAAGGTTTGAAATATTGTTTTTGCTATTGTGAGATGTTGTGTGTTAACATTCGTAAACACTACAAGAACAATCCATAATTTTGTTGGGTGGTATAGCTTGTCTGTTAATAAAATACAAGCATTGTGGAAATATGTTCACTGACTGCATATTGTGTGAAAACGACATGAAATGTGTGAATTGTATGGCCACAAAAGACCGATGCTGTACTAACTGTGTTAAGTGTTTTGAAAATGTAACAACTGGTTGGACAAATGCTTGTTAGCGACTAAAAAAAATGTAATAACCTGTCCCGGGATATTTATCAACTCTCCCGCGACACTGAATGTCCTGGTTTTTAAAAGGCTATGTGAATATGTAATAAATATAAAACACATTTTACGCCAAACTACATGAAAGTGTACCCCTGTCTTATAAGAGTTAAAAAAAAATGACAATCTTGCACTGTGTACAATTTGTAAAAGTGACTTCAGCATTGCCCATGGGGGCAAATGGAATGGAAAGAACAGGAGCAGTGATAAACCGGGACTTTAAATTATCAAAGGCCTCCTGAGCTTCATTATTCCAGAAAAACCTTTCTTTTAGTGGAGGTGAGAGCAGTAAGGGTTTTAGCAACCTGACCGAAGTTTCTAAAGAAAATCGCCGACAAAAGTTGACAAAACCCAAAAATCGTAGTAATTCCTTACGAGAGTTGGGGACTGCCCACTCAGCGACCGCTCTGATCTTGGCTGGGTCGGGGCGTATCTCACCGGCGGCAAAGACAAAACCCAACAAAACTGACCTCTTATGAAACTCGCACTTCTCTGCCTTAACGAATAACTGGTTCTCTAAGAGCCGTCTTAAAACTCTGTGAACATGCTAAGTGTGTACCTGCATAGAGGGAGAAAAGATGATTATATCATCCAGGTACACAAAGACAAACTTGTTTATCATGTCTCTCAGTACGTCATTAACCAGAACCTGGAAGACAGACCCAAGCGGTAAAACTGAGTATTCGGAATGTTCGGAAGGGGTTTTAAATGCTGTCTTTCATTCATCCACCTCTCTTGTGCGCACCAAGTGATAGGCATTGCGCAAGTCTAGTTTAGTGAAGAACTGTGCCCCCTGCAGAAGCTCAAAAGCAGTAGACATTAAAGGAAGGGGGTACCTATTCTTAACAGTCATTTAAGCCTCTATACTCAATGCAGGGACGAAGGGAACCATCCTTTTTAACAAAGAAAAACCCCGCCCCTGCGGGAGAGGTGGAGGCGCGGATGAGACCGGCACGAAGGGCATCACTGATATAACGGTCCATAGCCTCTCTCTCAGGACCAGAGTAAAGAGTAAAGTCTACCTTTAGGCGGAGAAGTGCCTGGGAGGAGATAGATAGCACAATCATATGACCGGTGGGGAGGAAGGGAGGTGGCCCGGGCCTTAGTGAAAACCTGGCTGAGATTTGCATACTCCGCCGGGACTCCGATCAAATCAGCCGGCGGAACCTGAGGAACAGAGAGAACAGAACCCGAAGAAGCAGAACTAAGACAAGAAACATGACAAGACTGAGACCAAACTAAAATAACATTATGTTGCCAATCAAGGGTTGTGCTGTGCCAACCATGCATGCCCCAAAATAATAGGAGATAAAGAGGCATGCAGAAGGTACAGCACAAGCTCCTCACGATGATTGCCGGAAATGAAAAGACTCACAGGAGGGGTGCAGTGTGTGATCTGTGCCATCTGCTATCCCTTGAGGGTCCAGACATCCAACGGAACATCGAGGGGAACAGCCGGAATACCACAGGCATGAGCCAGATCCTCGTCCAGAAAAATACCCTCGGCACCGGGCTCGAGGAGAGCCATGGCGGCGTGATCACGGCCGGAGAACGACAGGGTGACAGGAAGCTGGGAACTGGACACAGGGGAGAGTTTTCTAGATGCGACGCCCACTAGGGCTCACGGGTGGGCAGTGCCTTTTAGCGGGCAGACTTTAGCAAAATGGCCCGGTTTACCACATATAGGTATAGGCACCGCGAGTTCTGGAGTCGGCGTTCTCTCTCATTCTGCGGTGTCGTAGCCATTTTGATATTTTTTATCTTCATTTGCATAATCATGCTCTTAGTAATAGCACTTAAGTTATTTTATAATTATTATTTAATGGTTTTGAATGTATGTGTTATTTGGTATGGGTTTAAATGTGTGTGCCTGTTTACTCTTAGTTTTATGGTAAGTGTGCCTGTTTACTCTTAGTTTTACGGTAATATGGAATACATGTGCAACTGGGAAAGGCCTAGGTAGTTGTTTTTTGTTTGAGTTAGGAAACAGGCAACACAAATGTGGGATCAGGTGAAGGTGGTTAAAACAATCTTTTGACCACTTTTCTCACTTATGTAGCATTTCAGTTGTAATATTAATGGAAATGTCAAGCCTGTTCAACCTTTAAATAAAAGGATATATTTTTGCATAAAGAAAGTGTTGGAAGTGCGTACAGAGGGACCACCTGTTCACTCGATCCACGGCCTTAATTTAGACTGTTAAGAACCATTGGAAGGCCGATACATTTAAGTCAAAAAATTGTTTATTTACTGGGACACTTGGAATTTAACTTTGAAACTGGATTACATTGGATTGCTGGAACGTCATCGAATGGATTTGGAGAAGACACTTAAAGTTTGTGAGTAGCATGGCATTTCATTTACAAAGAACTGAAACGTATGGCTGATAAGTGAATTGAATTCTTCAGTTAACAAGTTAAAACAAAGACTAAGTGAAGCTTTTTTGTTGGACAATTATTTACTTAACCCAGTGTATTGAGCTTTGAGTTTGAAAATGGACAAGGAACCTGGAAAAGAGGCTGATATAGAAAGAGAACTTTTTAGTTTGATTAAAAAACGAAGAGGGAAACTCTGCTGTATCACAAGAAAACGAAATGAGATTGATACTCTTATTGAAGCTGGGGAACCAAAAACTTTAATTCAAGAACATTTGGACACTTTTAATAATTATTTGGCACAGTTTATGGAATTGCAAGTTTCAGTTCAAAGTTTATTAAATGAGGATGAAAGAGAAACGGACCATAGCGATTGGTATGAGCCTAAGTTACTTAATTTCAAAGCGTTTTTGGACAGAATAGAAGCTTGGATGAATGTGGAAGGCGCAGAACCAAGTTTTGAGGTGGATACAATTCAGCCTCATGATAGTATTTCTCAAGTGTCACAAAAAGCCTCTTCAAACACACCCAGCCAGGCGTCAGGTAGCGCTAGTAAAGCCTCTAGTATGAAAAGCAAATCGTCGAGAGCTTCAGTAGCGCACATACAAGCTGAGGTGGAACTAGCTGCTTTAAGAGCACAAGCAGCAGCTCTACAAGAGAAGCATGCTCTTGAGTACGAAGAAGCCCAGTTAAAAGCACGAAGAGAAAAATTGGCAATAATGACAAATTTGGCTGTAGCAGATGCAAAGGTGCAGGTTTTCACATCATTGCAGGAACCGCAGACAAAGGATTCCAGGTCTCAAGCTGGCTCACGCAGCTCAGTTACAACGTCGTCTGGAATGTCTAAAGAGCCACCGCCTGCAACAGTGCAAAAGTCTCAAAGATTGCAGAAAAAATCTCCACCTGTGTTACCTTTGTCCTTTGCTTCAGATAATTTACCTCTCCCTTCAACATCAGCAGTTAAAAGAGAGGTAAAAAGTACAAAACAAATGTACAATGAACCTGACTCTCGCTTCAGAGCTCTTGCTGAAGTAATGAGAAAGCAAAATGAGATTACTGAAATGTTAGTAAAACAGCAGAGATTATCACTTCTTCCATCTATTGAGATTCCCGTTTTTGATGGTAATCCTTTGCAGTTTAGATCCTTTATTAAAGCTTTTGAGCAAGGAATAGAAAGCAAAACTGACAATATGCAGGACAGGCTTTATTATTTAGAACAATTTACAACTGGACAGCCCAGAAGCCTTGTGCGGAGTTGTATGCACATGGATCCACAAACCGCTTATGAAGAAGCAAAAGGGCAGCTTGAATGGAATTTTGGAAACAGAGTTAAAATAACTTCTGCTTATATGGATAAGGCTTTGAATTGGTCTGTTATAAAGCCAGATGATGTTTCAGCTTTGCGATCATACACATTCTTCTTGAGAAGCTGTTTTAACACAATGGATGAAGCCGGTTTTGTTGAAGAGCTGGAAAATTCAACAAATATGAGGATTCTTGTGTCAAAATTGCCTTTCAGATTTCGAGACAAATGGCGAACGATCGTTTGCAACATAAGAGAGAAGCGCAACCGCAGAGCTACATTCAAAGACCTACTGGAGTTCCTTGAAAAGCAAGTGAGAGCTGCATTTGATCCTGTCTTTGGTGAGACCCAGAACCCAAAAGAAAGGGTTACTCCAAAAGCAACAAAGTCAGCTTACAAACCTAAAGGCAGTAGCTTTGCTACCGTTGTTGCTCCAGTGTCTGAACAGGCAATTAACAAACTCAAGTTAGTCCATGACCAGTTGAACTCTACACATGAAAATGTTTTTCTGACCCAGTGCTTGTTTTGTAAGAGAGATCATTCCATGGAGATGTGTGAATCATTCAAGCAAAAGCCCAATAAAGAAAAGATAGAGTTTATCAAGACTAATGGTCTATGCTTTGGCTGCTTAAGAAAAGGGCACATGAGTAAGAGTTGTCCAAAACGTTTGTCATGCCAGACTTGTCATAAGAATCACCCAACAGTCCTTCACATTGAATCTCAAGACATTTCAAGACCATCTCTAAAAAGTGTATCTAAAGAAGCATCAATGTCAAGTGCTCTGGTTTCATTAAACTCAGAGAGCCATATTGGGGCCGGAGCAAAAGAATGTGCATTGTCCATCGTCCCAGTAAAGGTGAAGTTGCACAAAGGAACCAAAGTTGTGGAGACCTATGCATTTCTGGATCCAGGCAGCTCTGCAACTTTTTGCACAGAGTCATTGATGATGGAGCTAAATGCAAATGGAAAGAAAGTGGAAATATTGCTTAAGACAATGGGTCAGGAAAGACCTGTGAGTAGCTTTAAAGTCCCTGGTTTGGAAGTAGCTGCTTTAAAAGAAAATGCATATCTGAGATTGCCAGATGTATACACCCAAAAGTCAATTCCTGTTACAAGAGAAAACATTCCTAAAGAGGAAGATTTAAGAGAATGGCCTTACTTGAAAGATGTAGAATTAACACCAATAGATGCAAGCATTGGGCTGCTTATTGGTGTGAACACTCCTAAAGCATTGGAACCATGGAAAATAGTTAACAGTGAGGGTAGTGGTCCCTATGCTGTGAAAACTATTCTTGGGTGGGTCATCAATGGTCCACTCAGTCCTAGTGTAGATAATAATGGACATGATGATGCTTCTGTTTATGTGAACCGTATCTCTATAAGCAACTTGGAAGAAATGTTTGTCAGGCAATATAACCAAGATTTTTCTGAACAGCATTGTGAGCATGTCGAAATGTCTGTGGAAGACAAACAGTTCATGGATATCATGTCAAAGTCAGCCGTGCTCAAAGATGGCCATTACCACTTGAAATTACCTTTTCGAAAGTCAAATGTGAAAATGCCCAACAATAAGCATGTGGTACAGCTGAGGGCACAATACTTACTCAGAAAGTTTAAGAAAGACCAATCATTTTATGATGAATATAAAGAATTCATGAATAATGTGATGGCAGAAGGACATTCAGAGATTATACCACAGGATCAGCTGGAACATGAAGATGGGAAAGTGTGGTATGTGCCACATCATGGTGTCTATCACCCTCATAAGAAAACGCTGCGTGTGGTCTATGATTGTGCCTCAACTTTTGCTGGAACCTCACTGAATAACGAGCTTTTACAAGGACCAGATTTGACAAACACCTTGCTAGGCGTACTCATTCGCTTTCGTCAAGGTCCAATTGCTCTCATGACAGACATTAAAGGCATGTTCCATCAAGTCAGAGTGGCGGAGGAAGACATTAATTATCTTCGTTTCCTCTGGTGGCCTGATGGCGATATCACCAAAGAACTTGCCGAGCACAGAATGTTAGTTCACATCTTCGGAGCAGTGTCCTCCCCCAGCTGTGCCACTTATGCTCTGTTAAAGACGGCTGATGACAACCAACATCTCTACCCAGAAGAGGTAATCAATACAATCAAGAATAATTTCTATGTTGATGATTGCCTTAAGTCTGTGAATTCCGTAAGGCAGGCAATATCTCTCTACCAACAGCTTACTGAGGTATGTGCTAAAGGAGGCTTCAGACTGGACAAGTGGGTCTGCAATCATCGTTCTGTACTTTCTGAGATCCCTGAAGAAAACAGAGCTAAATGTGTAAAGACACTGGACCTCTGCCGGGACCAGCTCCCTATGGAAAGAGCTTTGGGAGTACAGTGGGATGTTGAACGGGACGTCTTCATCTTCAGCATTACGGACAAACATAAGCCGCTGACAAGACGGGGAATTCTGTCGGCTGTAAGTTCTATTTATGATCCCATGGGCTTCTTAGCTCCAGTAATTCTCACTGCAAAACAAATTCTTCAACACCTGTGCAAGAAGAAGTTGGGATGGGATGAGTCAGTTTCAGTGGATACAGCACAAGCTTGGCAAAGATGGGTGGATGATTTAGTTCTGCTGAACACATTTAATATTAGTAGATGTTTCACACCCAAAGATTTTGGTGAGGTCACCATGGCACAGCTGCATCATTTTTGTGATGCCAGTGAGGTTGGATTTGGTGCTGTTTCATACCTTAGACTGCTGAATAGCAAGCAAGAAGTGTGTGTTTCCTTTGTTATTGGCAAAGCAAGAGTGGCACCGCTTAAACAAGTCACCATACCCCGTTTGGAGCTTACAGCCGCAGTTTTAGCTGTGCGCTTAGATAAGATGCTGGCAACTCATCTAGAGTTAAATCTGAGTGATTCAGTCTTCTGGTCAGACAGTATGACTGTGCTGAAATACATTGCAAATACAACAGCACGTTTTAAAACCTATGTGGCCAATAGAGTGTCCTTTATTAGAGCCCAATCCAGTGTCACTCAGTGGAGACACATAAACTCCAAACTGAATCCTGCTGATGCAGCCTCTCGAGGCATAAAAGTAAGCTCTTTCCTCAAATTTCCAACATGGATCAAAGGCCCTGATTTTCTAACAAAACCTCAGTGTCAGTGGCCTGCTGTTGTGGATTTAACATCTGTCCATCAAGATGCTGATTCAGAAGGGAGGGATGAAATCTTTTCATGCGCAGCTGTATTAAAGCAAGAGATGTGTCCCACCACTAAGCTGCTGATGTACTTTTCCAGTTGGACGAAGCTCAGAAGAACTGTGGCATGGATCTTAAAAGTTAAGGAAAGGCTTCATTTGAAAATAAAGGAAAAACAGAACATAAAGAATGGAAATCAAACTGGTGTTAAACAAGATAACAAGTGGAAACTGCAACTCACAGCTGATGACCTATCTATGGCAGAGGAGGCTGTGGTATGCTTTGAGCAAAGAAGATTCTACAGGGATGAAATGGTGGCCTTGAGCTCTGGTGCTGTTAAGAAGTCAAGCCATCTGTATAAGCTAGACCCAGTTGTTGTTGATGGAGTGTTAAGAGTGGGTGGGAGATTGAGCAAGTCAGCCTTACCAGAAGAATCAAAACATCCTGCAATTTTACCAAAAGCCAGCCATATTTCAAAACTCATTCTTCAATATGTTCATGAAAAAGTTGGCCATAGAGGAAGAAACCACATGCTTTCCACCCTTCGTCGTCGTTACTGGATCCCTCATGCCAACTCAGCATCTAGAAAGATCATTAGAGAGTGCTTGACATGCCAACGACAACGACAAAAACCAGGTGAGCAAAAAATGGCTGATCTTCCTACTGACAGGATTGCAGCTGATCTTCCACCATTCACACATGTTGGAATGGATTACTTCGGACCAATGGAAGTAAAGAGAGGCAGAAGCTTCGTGAAAAGGTACGGAGTTCTGTTCACTTGCCTTACTTGTCGTGCAATCCACCTTGAGGTGGCGCATTCTCTTGATACAGATTCCTGTATAAATGCAATAAGAAGATTCATCTGCCGCAGAGGGCAAGTTAAGGAAATTCGGTCAGACAATGGAACAAACTTTGTCAGCTCAAATCGCGAGTTAAAGCAAGCCATCTCAGAACTGAATAATAGCAAAATCCAAAACCGCTTAGCACAGGATGGAATTAGATGGACCTTCAACCCTCCATATGGGGCCCATCATGGAGGCGTGTGGGAGCGCTTGATCCAGGACGTGAAAAAGGTGTTATCCTCAGTGGTAAAGCAACAGGTTTTGGATGATGAAGCATTACAGACAATTTTTTGTGAGGTGGAGGCGATATTGAATGACCGTCCTATTACTCCCTCTTCAGATGATCCTAATGATATTGAAGCCTTAACCCCCAACCATTTACTTCAACTAAAGGGAAAACCTATCCTGCCGCCTGGTTTATTCCAAAAAAAGGACTTGTATGTTCGGCGTCGTTGGAGACAGGTCCAATACATCACGGATCTATTCTGGAAAAGGTGGGTGAGGGAATACCTCCCCATGTTGCAAGAGCGACAAAAATGGAACAATATTTACAGAAACTTTGCTGTTGGAGATGTTGTGCTCATTTTGGATGAATCTGCACCAAGAAATTCTTGGCCAATAGGTCGCATCACTAAAGCCATGGCGGATTCTAAAGGATTTGTTCGGCGTGTTAATATCAAGACCCAGACAAGTGAATTGGAAAGGCCAATCAACAAGATCTGTTTACTGATGGAGGCAACGTAAAGGCAACAATGAATGTCTGCCTTCAACTGAGTCAAGTTCTGGAACCTCTGACTCTGCATACACTGATTCTCATTTACTGACATGCTCTACATCTCATTGTGCAACATACACTTTTTTGAACACAAGCTTACAGTACATACATTAACATAGCTTTGGAACTTTTGCCACCTTTTGGAACTTTTTGGTCTATTTTTTCAACAAACAAAAAAACTAGCTTTGGAACTTTTGACACTTTTTGGAACTTTTTTGGACAATTTTTTCTAAAAAAAAAAAAAAAAAAAAAGCTAATGTAATTTATGTGTTTTGATTACTGGATGTATTATTGAATTTGAAAATTGTCTAAGTAATTGAAAATGACTACTAACATGCAGTATATATTCTATTGCATTTAATTAATAATGTGCATTGTATCTTGCATTTGTTTATTACTGCATAGGGCATTATAATGGCTACTTATATTTTATGTTATAATTGCTTGTAGTACAAGAATTAGGGGCCGGAATGTCGTAGCCATTTTGATATTTTTTATCTTCATTTGCATAATCATGCTCTTAGTAATAGCACTTAAGTTATTTTATAATTATTATTTAATGGTTTTGAATGTATGTGTTATTTGGTATGGGTTTAAATGTGTGTGCCTGTTTACTCTTAGTTTTATGGTAAGTGTGCCTGTTTACTCTTAGTTTTACGGTAATATGGAATACATGTGCAACTGGGAAAGGCCTAGGTAGTTGTTTTTTGTTTGAGTTAGGAAACAGGCAACACAAATGTGGGATCAGGTGAAGGTGGTTAAAACAATCTTTTGACCACTTTTCTCACTTATGTAGCATTTCAGTTGTAATATTAATGGAAATGTCAAGCCTGTTCAACCTTTAAATAAAAGGATATATTTTTGCATAAAGAAAGTGTTGGAAGTGCGTACAGAGGGACCACCTGTTCACTCGATCCACGGCCTTAATTTAGACTGTTAAGAACCATTGGAAGGCCGATACATGCGGTCAAATAGCTTTATAATTTCCTCACGGAACGCCTCGAAGTACTGGCAGCAGGGGGCTCGGGCATCCCAAACTTGTGCCCCACTCAACGGCGAGGCTGAAGGGCAAAGACCAAGGAGCCTTCATAAAATGGTAAATGGTAAATGGACTGCATTTATATAGCGCTTTTTAACAGACCTATGGCCATCCAAAGCGCCTCACATTCACCCATTCACTCACACATTCATACACCGACAGCGGTGTCAGCCATGCAAGGCGCCATCCAGCTCGTCGGGAGCAGCTGGGGTTAGGTGCCTTGCTCAAGGACACCTCGACACTTGGTCCAGTGGAGCCGGGGATCGAACCACCAACCCTCCGGTTTGTAGACAACCTACATGAACCACTGAGCCACTGCCGCCCCTTAAGGAGGAGGGTTGGTGGCATGGGGTTCAACATCTAGAGGCTGGCGTGGGAAACTGGCCTCCCGACAAACCTGCTCGAGCTGGGTGGTGAGTTCGGTCAGACGAGAGGAAAGATCCTCAACCTCCCGGGAAGTAG
This sequence comes from Paramisgurnus dabryanus, assembly GCF_030506205.2. NCBI lineage: Eukaryota > Metazoa > Chordata > Actinopteri > Cypriniformes > Cobitidae > Paramisgurnus > Paramisgurnus dabryanus. Next base: position 24,799,552 of record NC_133359.1, on the reverse strand, counting down.
AAGAGAGCTGAGCGGAATGTTGGCCCAGCCAGGCTCCCTGCTGAGGGAGGGCCGAGCGTACGGAGTCGGCATCCCCTGGATCCATGCTGGCGAGTTCGTCCTGTTAGGAACCACAACACAACTGGATCCAAATGCAGATGATGTTTATTGGTGAAAACCACTGGACAAACCAGGGAGAGATGAAACAAAAGTCACAAAATGGTAATATCAGTAGAGTTATCAGTAAATCATCAGAGGTGTCACCAGAATCTTCATCAGTAGTGTAATCATGAGATGTCTTAAATAGAGAAAGACCAATGTGTGCAGACTAGGCAATGTAAACCGCAGCGTAGAAAACTGGGAAAGATATACACAAAGCACAGATGGAGACACCACTCCTGTGACAGGCAGAGAGAGAGGTTGTTAGTGGGTGTGGCTTCAGGCCAGAGAGACGCTGAACAGTGCCCGAGACGGCCACCAGCTTTTGACGTGCCGGGCTGTCAAAATAGAAAACACAACACAGAGATAAACAATAGACAAAGCGGCCAATCAGACCAAAATCATGACAAATAATACATTATTTAAATCTTGTTAACATTAGTTAATGCACTGTGAACTAAGATGAATAAACCATGAACAGCTGTATATGTATTAACTAACGTTAACAAAGATTAAACAAATACTGTAACAAATTTACTGCTTACAGTTAGTTCATGTTAGTTAAAGCAGACATATCATGCTTTTAAATCTGTCCTTTTTACTTATAAATCATCTATTTGTGGTCTAAAGCGAAACTGCAATGCTTGGGTCTGAATTCCTCATTATTATAGCCCCACAGGCCCCCTTTCTACCCCTTTTCTGATGTGCATCTGAGAGCAACTCGTTTTGGTACTGTCTTTCTAAATGCACGTCATACCCTGCCCCCTCTCCAGGTTGCAGAGGTGACACTCGGTTAAACTCCACCCCGTTCTGCCATTTTTGTAGTTTTATAGTAGAGATACGATTATCTAGCGGCACAGAAACTTTTTATTCACTCGTTATTCACAAAATGTCAACAACGGAAGGCTTGTCCATCCAGTCTTATATGTTCGCGCCAGAGTCGGAAATGGAGCGAGATGAAAATGAAGACGACGAACCTGCAGAACAACGTCTTCATATGGAGGTATCGCAATGGTGTGTTAATGCCGGCTGTCTTATTTCAGAATATTAACAATTATAAAGTTGACTATTATTCTTAGTTAATTGTAAGTTGTTGTAATATGCTATAACTTAATCCCGGGTTGATGACCACATGCGACATCCGCAGGCTGCAGCCTTCGGATTGAGAAACGGCACTGCTAAACCATGACCACCGTGTACTTTACTGTTTTTAAAGTTATTTACAGCTTACCGAAGTGCTCTGCTCGTCGTCTCCAAAGATAGAAGTAATTGACCCCTCAATCAGACGAAGTCTATCGGCAAATCCTACTTTATACTGGTGGAGGTTGGTGAAATAGTTATCCTTGAAGTGCTTCGTGCACTAAAAAATTACATTTCCGTGAAAAATAAAACTCAACCAGGCACAGGTTCAACAACCGAACATTTTGATTTACTCTCTCGTAACTTCTGCATCCTTGAGCTTGGACTACAATATCGCAGCGAGACATTGAAAATTGCGGATTGCTCATAGTGTTGGGCTGGGAGTCGATGTCCTTTTTTGGCAGTTCCGCTGCAAATAATGTGACGTAATTGTTCAAAAAACGTAATAGATACTAGAAAAATCAGAACAGGTTGGAAAATATGACCAAAACAGAATATAAAGATATCAACAAAGCACCTGAAGAGACTAATTTCAACTTTTATGTACTTCTAAACACTACAAATATACAACAAAATGCATTTAAGAGCTAAGAAAGTGGATTTAGCATGATATGTCTCCTTTAATACATTAACTAATGTTAACAAATATGAATTGTAAAGTGTTGCCAATAAATGAATAGGTCTATAGAAATATTATTCTATGGGGGGTGCTTCAGGATATCTTCCTGAAATGACTTTTTGCAGGTTAGGATGTCTGCCCTTTGAGGAAACCAATTGGTCGTGTCATCGATATGTCCAGGTTTTATATCAGACATGGGTGGCAACCCTACACACGCAGCTCTTCAACATATATTTATATTGCAGTTTTTCAAACCTCTTCAGGTATTTTAATGATAATAAAGAATATGTTTAATGATTATGTTTGAAAAGTGTTGCTTTTAAAAATGCATGTAAGGAGTTACTGATCAAAAGCTGTAGTAGACTTGAAATAGCTGTGCATAATATCTGGGTGTGATGGCTACACAGGACATTTTCTAAATAACTTGTTTTATTTTCAGGCCAGGAATACTCTTTAAAGTGCCCATATTATTTTTGTATCTCAAAACAGAGACCATACACTGATGCTAAAACCGTAAGTTATACCTTTTAAATGATGTATAGTAATGTTAATATTATTAATGTTTGTAGACAGTAGGCTATATAGATATTGTTAGCAGCGTAAAAAAAAAGACGTCATCCTGCCCACGAATTGGTGCATGTTGAGGGGGTGAACTTGTGTGTGTGTTTCTGTCACGACTGGTTTTAACAAAAGAGAGAACCCAAACGCAGACACGACTGAAATAATAAACTGGAGGTTTATTTCTACAAACACAAAAACCCACGTGGGTGTTAAACAGATAAGGAACACGGTGATGAAACACGGAACAGAAAATAACACAGGAACAGGGAACACAGATTCAGGAACAGGATAACACGATTCAGGTACACCAGGAGACAGAAATTACAACACTGAATCAAGACAACGAACGCGCACACGACAGAGAACGAGAGGGCATTATAAAGACACCACATCAATGGGAACAGGTGAACATAATTAATTACGTAAGACACGAGTACATAAGGGAGTAGGGTAAAAGTGACGAGACACTGGGAACACGTGACACAAATACAAAATGTGAACACACGTGTCCCCACACAAAACACAATGCTGCCATGACCTTGCCCTCTGAAATCAGACCTGAATCATACACCAAGGTCTGGCAAGACCATGACAGCGACAAGACACTTGGAACACGTGGAAGCCACACACACAATATGACTCCACGTGTCCCCACACATAGTACTGTCATGGTCTTGCTAGATGCACTCAGACCTTAATCTGATACAAAAGGTCTGACAAGACCATGACAGTACCCCCTCCTTTAAAGGCGGATTCAAGACGCCACAAAACGAAACATTAAACACGAGGAACGAGAGACTGAACAACAGTAGACACCCACGACAACACTACAATAAACATCAAAGGCAAACAAACATAAGTGACAAACGGGTTGGGGTGAGTTAACAAAAATAATAAACAAGGGAGGGGGGGTGGGACAACAACAGGAGAAGTAACATGTCCATTGTAACCAAAATGAGTCCCACAGTTCTGTTGTTGCTGCGCCGGCGGGTGACGTGACTCCGGCTGCGCCGGCGGGTGACGTGCCTCCGGCTGTGCCGGCGGGTGACGTGTCTCCGGCTGCGCCGGTGGGTGACGTGTCTCCGGCTGCGCTATTTGCAGCTGCTGCGCCGGTGGGTGACGTGTCTCCGGCTGCGCCACTTGCAGCTGCTGCTCCGATGCCCCCTTCGTCCTCCTCTTCCTCCGTCTGGAGGCAGGAAATGCAGGACGGAGATCGGGCGCAGGTGTAGTCTCCGGCGCTGGAGAGACGGAAGGCGTCCTCCCCAACCTAATCGCCCCGGTAAGAATGCCCCTCGGGCTGGATGATGTCGGGCGGGATCCGTCAGACCCGACTGGTGTCCGCCTGGCATTCGTCTTGGGTCCGCATACGAGCGGGTCATAGAACTCGTACCCCGACTCATATGCGGGACGGGAACCCCTTCCCCGTATCGCCAGGCGACTACCGGTGTACATGTCCGCTGGGTTCTGTTTCTGGCACGTTCGTTCTGTCACGACTGGTTTTAACAAAAGAGAGAACCCAAACGTAGACACGACTAAAATAATAAACTGGAGGTTTATTTCTACAAACACAAAAACCCACGTGGGGGTAAAACAGATAAGGAACACGGTGATGAAACACGAAAATAACACAGGAACAGGGAACACAGATTCAGGAACAGGATAACACGATTCAGGTACACCAGGAGACAGGAATTACAACACTGAATCAAGACAACGAACGCGCACACGACAGAGAACGAGAGGGCATTATAAAGACACCACATCAATGGGGAACATGTGAACATAATTAATTACGTAAGACACGAGTACATAAGGGAGTAGGGTAAAAGTGACGAGACACTGGGAACACGTGACACAAATACAAAATGTGAACACACTTGTCCCCACACAAAACACAATGCTGCCATGACCTTGCCCTCTGAAATCAGACCTGAATCATACACCAAGGTCTGGCAAGACCATGACAGCGACAAGACACTGGGAACACGTGGAAGCCACATACAGAATATGACTCCACGTGTCCCCACACAGAACATAGTACTGTCATGGTCTTGCCAGATGCACTCAGACCTTAAACTAGTACAAAAGGCCTGACAAGACCATGACAGTTTCAGCAGTCATTTGCCATTGAGAATGACGAGGTGCAAGTTAGGTGCAAGATTATTTTTTGCATGCAAGCGCCTTCAGTAATGATAGTGTAGCTGCTTTATACGGCAGACATTTCCTGTCGTCTTCTTTGCATTGTGTTGTCATGCTTCAGTGATGTGTGAGTGTTTATAGTGCTGTGAGTTTAACACTTCATGACTGAGATCAGAACAGAACAGAATTTTCATCATCACACAAACCAAAAGAACAACAATGACTTTCATCATCATCTTCATCTGGACTCTTTCAGTTTTTATTCTGGGTGAGAAATGAAAGAATGAACCAGAGTTGTTATTATTTCTGGTGGAGTTGTGTTTTGTATTAGTAATGATAAAAATGTTTTAAAAACTAATTGTTTTTCTTTTTGTCTTTTATAGAATCGAGAGGAGTAACTTTGACTCAACCTGAAGTAAAAAGTGTTCAACAAGGGCAAACAGCTACAATAGAGTGTCATATAGATGTAGGAATATATAGCACCTACTTAGCCTGGTACTTACAAAGACCCGGAGGAGCTCCTAAACTCCTCATATATAACATAAATAACCTTCAGTCGGGAACTCCATCAAGATTCAGTGGCAGTGGAACAGCAAGCACTGGAAAAGATTTCACTTTGACCATCAGTGGAGTTCAGACTGAAGATTCAGGAGATTATTACTGTCTGAGCATTCACTATATCAGTAACTGGGTGTTGACACAGTGATAAAGAGTGATACAAAAACCTCTGTCAGTCAGACTGCACAGTGACTGAACTCATACACCTGACAGATACTACAGATGATGATGCTGATGGTTTATTTCACTTACAGCTCATTTATTTTCTACTATAGTTTATTTAAAATACAACTTTATAGACAATTATACATGTAATTGATTTTTTTTATTTTTATTCATTTATTGTCTGTCTATTATTTTCTGTTGTGTTAAAACAGCTTTGCATTGATGATTTTTATTATTATCGTGTTACAGTTTAATTCATAATATTTTAAAAACTGATAATACTCACACATATAGAGAAACATCAGTCGGTATCATTCAGTCAACAGCTGCACTGTAAAAATCTTTACTGCTTATTTTTTATGTTTTGTTTAATCAACTCAGATTTATAAGTAATTTCAACTTACTATTATTTATCTTAACAAGAGATGAGTAAATACAACTTTGACTTCTTTCAAATATAATTTATCAGTTATAACAACTCATCTCTTGTAAAGATTAGTATTAGTAATAAAAAAAACTTGTAAATCCGATTGGATTAAACCAAAAATTTATGGCAGCAAATACCTTTCTACAGTGAATCACAGATACTAAAGGAGTCACATGAGATTAACTATGAAACTATACCCACTGACACATCAATCAAACCCTGTCACACGTTTATACTTCAATATCTCTTTATAATCATTGATCAAGATCACTGCATGTCTGAGGTTCTTCATTTGACTGACAGTTATGTAAAATTACTTCATCTGCAGGTGTTTTCATGCTTCATTGGGTCAGGTTTATTTATAAAATGTGAGCTTTCATATTCAAAACAGACAAAATGAGTCAAAGACATAAAGATAGAATATGATTTTATTTGATGAATTGTCACACAATCATGAGTGAATGAATAAAGCAGACATAGACTTGTGTTGTTTGATGAGAGAGAGAAATGAAGAGAAACACAGTTAGTCTGTTAGTCTTGATGTGAGAGTGAGTGGATCTACTGTGAACACTGATCTCTCCTCAATTCTCCAGTGACTTTATCACGCTGGTCTTTCTGTGTGAGCTCACAGCTGACTGAGATCACTGAGCTCCACTCCTGCTCAGAGAGAGTCAGACTGCTGCTCCAGCTGTACAGACCGTCCTTCTCCAGGAGAGCAACACTGCTGTACTGAGACCTGCTGCTGATCCCGTCCACCTTCCAGTTCAGACTCCAGTCTGAGGGGAAGCCCTTGTTGGCCACACACATCAGTGTTGCTGTTTGCTTTGTGGAAATCTCTTCACTGGACGGCGGCAGGACGCTCACTTTAGGACGACTGTTGCCTGACAATCACATCAATAGTCAATAACACAAACAAGATAAAATAACCTTACTCTCTGTGTTAAACAATAAAGATCATAATAATAAATAATAAATATGTTGGTCTCTTAAATAATTTTAAGGTTATTTAATCATATGGCTGAATTATACAGCTAATATAATTTTTCTCTCATATTCACAGTATTTGTCTTTAAGTAGATTTGATTTCAGTGAAATAATGTTTGCCAGGTTTGAAAATTATTCTTCTTAAAAACAATGATGATAACACTTTATTTTACAATGTCTTACACATTACATGTAATTGTTATAGTAATAACAGTAAATTATGCATAATTACATTCAACTAACCCTAAACTAAACCCCAATCCTATACTAAGTACACATTGTTCATCATTATTATTCAGTACTTAAATGTATAATTACACTGTAACAGTGACTTTGTAAAGTAAAATAAAATTGTACAAATAACAGCAGTTATAACATAGTTATATTTTAATTATAATATGTAATATGTATGTATTATATGTAAATAATATAAATATCTAAAATCTAAATAATGTAAACATGTTGTACAGAAAACAAGTTTGACATGTGCTTCTATCAACACTTTTTATATTAAATTTTAGTTTTAGGTGAATATAAATTCATTTCTATTACAGATAAAACAAACACATTTTTTATTTTATTTTATTCGATTAAATACTCATTAATGAAGTGCAGTTTAAAGAGTTTACCTTACAGTTTACCATAAACTATTAATTAATTATAAAGTTTTTGTATCTCAATTTTCCATTTGTTGTTCCCTCTATAGTTAAAATCTCATAATAAATTTAATAATAAATTGAAGCCTTACTTTATTAACAAAATATTGAGTCTAAACAGAATAAGATTAGTTGTCGGGGTCCATATGAATATTAACAAATTTTGCAACAAATTTTGGAAATTCAACAAACTTTATGAACAAAAGAAAATTAGTCACATCATTACATTATACCAAAACACTACAGTCAAAATTCTAAGGTGATCGACACAATATATTATTTATACATAAGGGATAATCAACGGCCTGCCGTCCATTAAAGGATTTTAACTGCACAACGTGGAGGCACAGAACTACCCGACGTGAAGAGTAGTGAATTAAATCCTTTAATGCACAGCAGGCCATTGATTATCCCGCTTCTTCCAGGGTCATTTGCCAGGTTAAAGGCAAATTAAAACTGGTATTGCTTTTTACAGTGCAGTATTTGACAGAATGGCTAAAAATATTTATAGTTACTGTGCACTAAACGATTTTATTTTATACTTTCCAGCCAACCAGAATCAATAATTCCAACAGACTATGGAATAAACTTAAATAAAGTGAATTACATTTATTGTTTCACACCTAATGTATATTTAGAAATAAATAACTATATTTAGTTATTTATTGTATTAAAATTATTATTGGATTATTTACTTACTGCCAACATCCAGTCTGGTGCCGCTGCCGAATGTTAACCACAGTGATACAAACTAATAGAGCGACTGTACAAAAACCTCTGCACACTTGACTGAACACAAACTACAGCCGAATATACAACACTAACATCACACAACACAAACAAATATTGTGAAAATCTCTGAATGTTTTTTATCTAAATAATAAACAAAAAACTATTTCAAAATCTTGTCATGTTTGTTGCTTGATCAATGTATTTTCTCCAGTTTTCTCTCAGTATCATAATTTTTTCATTTGTTTTACTTGTGTGGACACTTTGTAACTCTTAAACCTACATACACACACGCTTTACACAAATAAATTTTGCACATAATAATGTTTTACTTTTATTCAAATCTTTATTATTTCTTTATTGTTTAAGATTTTAGCTTTTATTCAGAATATATTTAGCACGCAAGTGCACATTAATGATAATGTAGTAGTCTGTATGAGCAGAAGTTTCCTGTCGTCTTCTTTGCATTGTGTTGTCATGCTTCAGTGATGTGTGAGTGTTTATAGTGCTGTGAGTTTAACACTTCATGACTGAGATCAGAACAGAACAGAATCTTCATCATCACACAAACCAAAAGAACAACAATGACTTTCATCATCATCTTCATCTGGACACTCACAGTCTTTACTCAAGGTTTGTGTTGTAACATTTTTATTATGATCATTAATTCATTGAAGAGTGAAATATTGATTTGTTTCAGTGTTGTCTTATATTTCATTCTTGCTGTTTCTTTCAGTGTGTAGAGGACAGTACACTCTTACTCAGAGTCCATCAATAACAGCAGTTCAACCAGGACAACAAGTTAAAATAAACTGTAAAGTCAGCAGTGCAGTGCATGGTGGTAGTTGCTTACACTGGTACTTACAGAAACCTGGAGAAGCTCCTAAACTTCTCATTGCATATGCAACAACCCTCCAGTCAGGAACTCCATCAAGATTCAGTGGCAGCGGATCAAACACAGATTTCACTTTGACCATCAGAGAAGTTCAGACTGAAGATTCAGGAGATTATTACTGTCAGAGTTTACACGTACCTAGTAGCTGGGTGTTGACACAGTGATAAAGAGTGATACAAAAACCTCTGTCAGTCAGACTGCACAGTGACTGCACTCATACACCTGACAGATACTGCAGATGATCATACAACACAATAACACACAACACTGATCACACAAATAACACAACATCATCTTATGATCAACAGAAATCATGCTAAGGTTTATACAGGTATGTATATTTATGATAAGATAAACACAGATTATTTTAACATCCATCTGTCCATACTGCTTATTCATCAAAACATATGCAGACTCCTCAACTTTAAATGAGAATAAAGAGAGGAAATTATTTTTTACAAAAGTGTTTATTCCAATGGAAAGAAAAACTTTATACTTTGTTAGGAATTGACTAGCAAAATCCATTAGGAAAATGTAAAATGTTTATGAGATTTATAAAATGGTATGCAACTAACTTCATAACTAACCAATGCCTTCATTTAAGAGAAGTGAAACTGGTTTGTTTCAGTTCAGATAATTTTACCAATCAAACAGTGACACTGGGAGTGTGAAGTGAAAATCACATTTACATTGTGAAGATAAAGAGACTCAGAATAGATCAGCTCTGTCTCCAGAGATCATCTTCACATCACAAGAGAGGGATTTTACATTTACTGCAACATGAACCTTTTCATCAACTATTAAAACTATTGAAGATCATAATACAGGACAATCCTGCAAAAATATTACTGATGTCATTTTCATTAATCATGTTTTTTAGAAGATTTATTGACTGTTATAGCAAACACAACACATTGACAGATGTCACAGTGATACAACACTTGAGCTCTCTTTCAGTATTGAGTCTTAAATGACTAAAGGTGCTGCATGTGTTGTACAACTCTGTGTTCCTGTAGCTCAACTGGTAAAGCATTGTGTTGCAGCCTAGAAGGTTATGGGTTTGAATTTCTGGGAACACAAATATAATATGAATATCTTGAATGCAAGTCAATTTGTATAAAAGCATCTGTCAAATGCATAATTGTAAACTATCATTAGTCACATTTCCATTATTAACAAACAAGATGGAGATAAACGTGGTGAAAAAATGGTAAAAGCTAACTCTGCATTTTTTACTCTGCAAGCTTATAATGGTTGCAAAGCACAAGAAAGAGTATATTATTATGAGCCAACTTATATGAGGATACCCAGATCTACTTTTATATTAGCCCATGCCATAGAGTGCGGGACCGGCGTGTCATCAGCGCAATGCATTCTGGGCAGACCACGAAGCTGCCGCCAGGCGCTGCCATTTGCACCATTTAGAAGTTCAGCCACCACCAGCCAATAATTTCCTAAGCCAAATTGAGCAGCCAGCTGATAAAGTTTGGCTGAGCCGGCTAGAATTATTTGCATCAAATAATAATTCTATCACATAGAGACATACACACACGAAATATATAAACAATACACGAGATCTATTTTCCGACTGGTCTTGTGCTCGCTCGTTGCTACAATACACAGAGGCCGTTTCTCAATCCAAAGGTTGCAGCCTGCGGAGGTTGCATATGCAGGCTGCATACGTCATCAAGCCTGGTTTGTTTAAGTTAACGGAGCATTACATTCGCAAGCTATATGCATATTACAACAATTTACTATTAACTAAGAATAAGAATAAACTTTATAATTGTTAATAATTATTTTGAAATAAGACAGTCTTGATGACGTATGCAGCGTAAAAATGCGACCCCCGGATGCTGCGTTCTTCGGGTTGGGAAACGGCCAGAGACTCACAGTGAATTCATTCATTCATTCAGGCCCTTTGCGTCGAGAATGACGATTGGTGAGGCGCTTCAGTCTTCTACTGTTGAGGAAGTCTAAATACTGCAGGTGAGATCTTGAGGCACCAGATCTTATAGAGGAGCACCACAATACTCGGTCAGCGGCAAGGTTTTCCCAGTTATCACTTGATAGACCGAACGACCGAAGGTCACGCTTCAGGACATCCTTAAAAGCGTTTCACTGCCGTACAAGAGAGTGCTGAGTATACAGGCCTCGTAAACTTGAATTTTTAGGCGGAGAGACAGCGAGTTGTTCTTCCATACTCTCTCGCTGAGCCTGCCGAAGGTTGTTGATGCTTTCCCAATACGGATGTCCAATTCACAGTCTAGTCTGTTGAAGGTGTCGACTGTGGAACCCAGATAGGTGAACTTTGAGACGTTTGTCAGTACACAATTATTGATGGTGATTGTGGGTGAAAGCGTAGCAGGTTGAGCAAAGACCACTGTTTTTCCCAGACTGATCTTCAGTCCAAACTCCTCGCATGCTGCAGCAAAGGAGGAGCACAAAACCTGCAGCTCAGTCTCAGAGTTGGCAATGAAGACGGCATCGTCTGCATATAGGAGTTCCCTGATATGGACTCGGTTGATCTTTGTTTTGGCGCGTAGTCTTGCCAGGTTGAAGAGATTGCCAGAGCTGCGTGTGTGAAGTAGCACTCCAGATGGAACAGGGAAAGCTCGGCGCAGGACAGCGGAAAATAATATGCCGAAGAGAGTTGGAGCTAGTACGCAGCCTTGCTTTACACCACAGAGAACTGGAAATTCCTTGGAGCGAGAGCCTTCAAACTGTATTGTTGCCTTCATGCTAACATGAAATTCTTGTATGATTTTCAAGAGTTTAGGAGGACAACCCAGTTGGCAAAGGATGGTAAAGAGCCCAGACCTGCTGACGCAGTCAAAGGCCTTTGTCACATCGACAAAGACTGCGTACAAGGGCCGGCCTTGCTCAATGCATTTCTCTTGGATTTGTCGAACTGAGAAAATCATGTCTGTGGTTGAACGACCAGGACGAAACCCGCATTGACTCTCCGGGAGTATCCTGTTTGCAATGACCTGTATGCGTGGGAGGATAAGGCGGGCTAAGACCTTGCCGGGCTGGGAGAGAAGAGCTATGCCGCGGTAATTGTTGCAGTCACAGCGATCCCCTTTGTTCTTATACAGAGTAACTATGTTAGCGTTACGTAATTCATCTGGGATGGTCCCTTCATTCCAGCAGATTGAAAAGAGGTGATGGAGTTCCACGGCAAGTGTGTTGCCACCACTTGAAAAGATTTCCGGTGGAAGCCCATCCACACCAGGGGCTTTGTTATTCTTCAGGAGGCTGATGGTGTTTATGACCTCATTAAGAGTGAAGTTTTTGTCAAGCTCGGGCATGGTTGGGAGTAGGGGAACAGCAGATACTATAGCAGCTTCGCACGCTATTACAGGCTCAGCATACAGTGCGCTGTAATGTTCCACCCAGCGATTTAACTGGTCGTCGAGGTTTGTAAGTATTTCACCCGTTGAAGATCGTAGAGGGGAAGATTTCTTCACAGGAGGACCTAGAGCTTGCTTTAGCCCCTGGTACATTCCTCCAATATTACCAGTAGCAGAGTAATGTTCTACACGCCTGCAGATGTTTTCCCAGTAGAGGTGTTTTGCCTTCCGTGTTAGACGCTGCACCTCTGAGCGGATCTGCTTCCAGTGAGCGATGGTACGAGAGGAGGAGTCTTGTTTGACAGCCAGTCGTGCCGCGCGCTTTTCCGCAAGAGAAGGAAGGAGAATATCTGCATGACACCTAAACCAGTCTGGATGTTTTTGGGTGCATCTGCCGAAGCTGGAAAGAGCGCAATCCCTAACTATGTTGCGAAAGCGCAGCCAAGCCAATGTAGCATCCTGATTGAGGGCAGATAAAGCAAAATTGGCTTGTAACGAAGCCTGAAACTTTTGGCAGTTTTCCTTCGACTTGGTTGCAAGAGTGTTGAGCGTCGGAGACGGTTTAGGACGAGACAGATGGATTCTTTTGGGTTTAAGTTTAATCTTGCAGCGCACAAGTGAGTGATCTGTGTCACAGTCAGCTGAGTGCATGGACCTGACATGAGTAAGGTCCTCCTGAAGGTGGCTTTTGTGGATGATTTCATGGTCAAGTTGATGCCAGCGTTTAGAGCGTGGATGTTACCATGTTATCTTGGACCATGTTGAGCCTTCAAAAAAAGATGATGGAATGCACAGCTGGTGTGAAGCACAAAACTCAAGGAGGCGCTGTCCATTGTCGTTCATTGAGCCCACACCATGTGGACCCAGCACGTCTGGCCATGCATTGGAGTCGCTGCCCACACGAGCATTGAAATCACCAAGGATAACTATGTGGTGGTCACGCCTAATGTTGGAAAGAGTTTCACTCAGTAAGAGATAGAAAGCATCTTTGTGATCATCTGGCGAAGTTTGGGTCGGGGCGTAGGTAGAAAGTAATGTCACTGGGCCGGAGGTGGTATAAAGTCGCAGTGATGACAACCTGGGAGAGATGGAGATGGGAGTTTCAGTGAAACAAAGCAGCTTATTTCGGATGGCAAAACCCACTCCATGCTTTGGTCTTTGGTTTTCGGGATAGCCATTCCAGTAAAACGTGTAGTTTGCCTCACGAATAGAGCCACTTCCGGTGAGCCATGTCTCACTTAATGATGCGATGTCCACCCCGAGTTGTAGAAGTTCTTTATCTATAATAGCAGACTTTCGAGGTTGGGCTCTGTCAAGATGAGAAGACACCCCTAGAGAGCGGACATTCCAACATGCCAAATACAGTAGGGAGGCAGTAACAGGATGACGACCGGGACGCGCCTGCCTAGAACGCGAGCCCTGCCGAGCAACGACAGCACCCCTGTTTGCAGGGGGCTCCCGAGTTGCCAGTCACTGAGGGTTTTTTCCAGACAATTCCATCGTAGTTAGTTGCTTGAAAGTTGCTTGAAACGTGGGGTTAACGACCAATTAAATTGCTCTTTTCCATACAGAAGAAGCGATGCATTTTTTTCTCGCACTAAGGTGAACTGGCGGAAAGAAGCAAGCAAGGTAATTTTGATCTCACTTCTAACATACTTTCCTAATTCCTACTTACTTTTTTTTTACTTAGACCTACCCAGACTTTTGTTAAATCTTCAGGGCATGGTTGCACAAATAAAAGATTGATGTTATGAACCAAATATTCTGAAACGGAGTGATTTATAGCACTGAACGTGATATTACTGCAGTAACAAACCACCATTTCCACATTTCTAATTCACAACGCATGCTTTAGTGTACATTGAAGTAAAATGTGCAAAACTTACAAAACATATTAGTGTGTGTTCTAATGTGTACAAGAGGTACCAAGCATGATGATAATAATCCATCCCAGAAAGACAAAACAGCTTTGCTGTAAGAGTGCAAAATCTGAAGCAGGGGTGGCAGGTCTGAAGAGTGGGCTTAAGCGCACAATGACATGGAGCTTAAACGAGTATGCATCCCATTTATTACAAACCTTTGTGCATACAACCGTTTATTGTTCATAGATGGAAAATCTGAAGGTCTTTCATCCATCCATTTGTAATTGCAGATGGGCCTTGAGAGATTTATAATGTTTAAATTGTTCACATGTGAACGCACTGACACCACAGACAAGGTAGGAAAACACACCAGGTAATGTTACACGGTAGCTCATTGAGATCGTTGGTCTTTGTGTTCTGTAAGAATTTATAGTCAGCCTTGACAAAGATTCCACTTCAATTTAGCTGTTGAATAAAGCTCATCCCTCCAAAAGGCTTGATAATCATAAATTAATAATCTCTGCTCAAGCAATACAATAATATAACCTGAAGTAATACTTTCTTACTAGTAGTATGGGAGCAAATGTGAGACTTCTTGAACCAACACAGATCAAAGAGGGTTCATGATAATAAAAGACATCTATCTAAACATTATCTGACCACTTGTTTGAGCACACAGTTGGGTACTAAGGTAATCTGATCAAATAAATACAATGACCCATTTGGGCACAGTGGGAGATAAAGAGGTCATTTGTAGTATTAGTCTTAATTTACATTTAAAGGGATACTTTATTAGCATTAGGGGTGGGAAAACAGGTTTGAAACTATAAAGTGTTAAGACTGACTTTGCTCAGGGTTCACTCCAACTCCGATGAACCCAGAGTGCTTCATGTACTTTGCTACTGCTTCGATTGAATAAACTACTTTTTGATTGAGACCTTCAATGTCCTCATCATTTTTTCTCTTAGTGTCCGGATTTTCTCTAAGTACAGCAACTTTACGTCCTCGTTGAGATTGTCTTTATATGTAATTGTACACTTGATCATCGTTCGATCCATTTATTCCCGTTACTATCGCTGTGTATCCTTACGGCCGCATCCCCTAAATTGGCCGCCACTACCCACAATGCAACGTTTTCCCAGACACTATAGCCTTTTCCAGATGTGACATTTCTATATGTGACAACATCGTTAGATTAAAGCCAATAAGGGAGATGTGCAGGAAACAGAGCGAAGGCAACATGGGATTTGAAAACCAAAAGAGCAATGAAACAGTAAATGTCATGTGGATGAGACTGACACAGAGTTACAGCTGTACTCAATCCACTATACAACTACTCCACCTGGAGGTTTGAGGTAGAAGATGGTGCTTCAGATTCTGCCCGTAGGTTTGATGGTGAAACCTTGGGGCCCTGATCTGTTAACACAAATCTACAGGATTGGGAGACAAACTGTGGTCCCCTATCAGAGGCCATGTCAACTGGAAGGCGATGAATCTCAAAGATTTGGTCTACCACCAGCTTAGCGTCTTCTTCTAACAAGTATTACTTTCGTCCCGACAGGAACTCCTGACATTTAAACCCGATTTACTTTTATTTTAAAAAAGTCAAACTTCAGGATGTGTTAGAGCAGAGGTCCCCAACCACCGGGTCGCGACCCAGTTCTGGGTCATGGACAAGTTGCCACCGGGTCGCAAGAACGTCCTGAATAAATGTGTATAATAGCCACGTAATAGCTTAATCGGGTATTTTGTACTGTAAGAGCCGACTTCAAATAACATCAATCATTTCCACTTTTGAACAGAGCCGCGCTCTCTCTCTTTTTCTCCGCCTCTCTCTCTCTACCAGTGCATCAGCGACCACATTGCTGTCATTAGAGTTTGAGCATACAGTACTTCTAAAACACAATCGATCAAAGAATTGCGGAGGTATGACTTTATGAATCATTTGCAAATGTACGTCGCAATGATGTACATATGCGGAGACGTTCAAGTGTGTGACAGCGCAAATGACTAAAAAGTAATTATTTTATTCTTCTTTAAAACAACTTCAGAATTATCCATCGATCGTAGCATCATCATCAAAATAAACTATTAGGCTAATAATATTTTAACGGCTACACTTTTAACGTAGGTATGAAAGGAACCTAAACTTGTCAATCATCATTAATCATGGTAAACGTGAGTCTCCGTGCCTCTGCGCCCAGCTGCAATTCTTCTGGCATCTCTCCTCCTTCACTGCATTTTTCTTCGCGTTGTGTTTGACAGTCTACAGGCTATTTAGTGCTCTAACACAGGGGTCCCCAACCTTTTTTTCACCACGGACCGGTTTCAGCTTTAAAAAAGTTTCCCGGACCGGGAAAATGGCCGTTTTAGGAATTATCTACTTATCATGGTTAAAAAAACAATACAGTCAAAACGGTGACGAAATAACACAATATTTGTCAGCTCTGTCAATATGCTGTCAAAGTTTGTAATGCAAATGTAATCAGGGCTCTGAGAAAATCACTGTATACTTTTGTCCCACGTTACTTTTTTCCCGATTCTCCCATAACCATGTACTTACCAACATTTGATTTATTCATAACATCATCAGGCTTGTGTAATAACAGAAATATTACTTCACAACATACATATTCACTATAGTTATTACCATGTTATTATACCTTTAGCACAACTGACAATTTTATTGTCTATATATTGCAAAGTAAATACTTATAATGTGTGGTTTAGAAAACATTACCATGAAATTACATATATATTACCATAACATTACCCAGATGTTACAAAGAAATGAAATCAGCTAGATAATAATATAACTAATAATATAACTGCAGAAGACACTGCAAAATTAGAGGGATGATTCCTAACTAATTATGGAAAATGTTATTTCACGTAGCACAATTTATAAGTTTAAAAGTCGTCTAAGGTCGGAGCCGATGGGGCAGTGGGCAGTGTTCCGACATATAGTGCACACACATTTTCGGCGACCCAAGTTGGAATCCCAGCTCAAGGTCCTTTGCCGATCCCGTACCCCTCTCTCCACCCTATACTTTCCTGTCCTCTCCTATCATACTATCTATCTAATAAAAAGCAAAAACATAACTTAAAAAAAAGTAGTCTAAAAAGTTTATTGAAGTTATAAGAGTTGGGCATGAGTTTCAGACTCCGAAAACGCCAACATTACAATCAAAACCCACAACTTATCCAGACCTTCACATAACCTGTAACATAGCGAAAAGATATAGTGGTATTACAAATCACTTCCCTGCATCCCTAACCTGCATAAACAAAGAATAAGACAAAAAAAATTAAATAAAGGATGGCATTAGAGCTCTACCGTTGCAAAAGACTTTTTAAACAACAGTCACATACATGTTCTCACGTTATAGGAACAAGAACTCAAAGCAAACACAAGAAGTTTGTCTTACAAATAACAGAACATGACAAATCACAGGCTGAGACAAAAAGTGAGCATACTAGCAAGCAAACTAGTGGTAAATGTAGATGACAGGATTGTTAAGCCCGCCTGTTACGACTTTGGGTTCTTTCTTTTTCTTCCCCCTTCTCATTTACTCGCTTGTTAACCTATTAGCGCTCCCCTCAGCTGTTCCTCATTCCCTCACCTGCTCCCCATCCTGTGATTTACCTCCCTATATACAGTATAGTTCCCCCTTTTTTCCCTTCCTCTGTTGGATTATTGATTAATGGTCACGCTGTGTTGTGCCTCTCTCTATTTTTGATACGGAGCCGTGCTCCTGTCCTGTCCTGTCGAGTCTTTGTTTGATCTACGGTTAATTGTAATCCTGTTTGTTACCCAGTCTGTTCTCTGTCCAGTTACTCTGCTGAGGAGGTGTGTGGAGGGTGCCTAAGCAGCACAAGCGCTCCGGTTTTTCCCCTCTGTCTCTCGAGCCCGACATCCTACATTGAAACGCCGCTGAGCCGGCCGAGTCTGCCTGCCCACTCTTGGCTATACGCCCTAGCGGACCTGCTTTATTTTGCCCTTTGAAAGACTGTGACCACCTAAGTTATTTGACCAGTGCGGTCTTGCCTGTGTTTTATTTGTACTCTAATTTACCAAGTTCATCAGCCTGTACGGCTCAGACTGTGTTATATTAAAGCAAGGACTCACCTCCTATTTTGCCTTTGGTCCTCTTTTGTTCTCCGTGACACCCGCCCACAGAACAGCCAAACCAATCAAAGGACAGTAACAATTGACCAATGAACAGGTTCTAGTTCTGTAAAACAAACAAAAAACATACAAACAACCAGGAGTTATAACATATGACATGTGTTCATATCTGATCATGTTTCAATCATTTCTTGTTCTATGTGAATTCATCTTGTAGTTTTTAATGTCTTTTGCAGATCCTAGGGAACAAACAACAAGCTCAAATCTCTAAAATATGAAGTTGTGAATTAATGTTTTTAATGTCCATGTGTTTGTTACAGCTGTAGTCTACGATGTTGTAAATTGGTCGAGAAAGCCTGAGACGGTTGGGAAGTTTTCAAAAAACTCATCCCGCCCCTCCACACACACACCCCTCCCCTTTGTGCTACCTGATCCCTCCCACCGGGAAATGACCTGTTAGTTCTAATAAACACAACGTTTATTTCAAATGGTTTACTTTATTTAGCATACCACTCGGTACACACGAGAGCTCCGTGCAAAACCATAACACTGTGCGCGCAACTACACACTGCGCATGCGCCAACCTAGTACCCAAGTAACATGAAGAGGGGCACCTTTTACCGTAAAGAACAGTATACAGGGGAAATGACATGTTAACAATCTCCCTATACTTTAAACGAGAAAACCAAAGCAAAATTAAATAAATTAAATAATAAAACATTGATTTAAAACACATAACATTGTTCACAGTTAAACCCCAAACTGTTGTTGCATATACACTTGAAAATGTTCAGTTTATTTTTTTTTGTTTGTTTGTTCCATAGTACTTCTCTGAGTGCTCTCAGTAGCACCACAGTCCTTCACTGAGTGCTTTCAGTAACATAAGGGCAGATGCTCCCTTTTTGGTAAGACAGTCAGCAAGTTGAGTTTTTGTGTCTGACCAAAGTATCTTCTTTATCTCTTTACTTTCTATAAGCTCTCTTATGCTGCTTATTTCCAGTCGAAGTCGTTTCTCAGTGACCTGTTTTGTGGACTTAAGGGCATCAAACAGAGAGTGGTTGTCCGTAACACAGACCAACGGAGGAGCATTTAGCTTGGCATTTCCAGTGGTGAGCTCAGAAAACAGGGTGGCTAGAAAAATAGCATTATCTATTCCATCTGACAGGGCCAGCGTTTCCCCTGCCAGAGTACTCCTCACAATACGTCTTATTCTTTTAGATTGCCAACACAAAGGAGAAAACTTCCCTCCTTCTCCTGTGAGTCCAATCAATGTTCCCCCTTGTGTACCCCTATCAGGGAGATTTCCAAAAGAAGCATCACTGAAAACTACAAAGTTCAAAGCATCACGTTTTCCCAAATATTGAAACTTTAGCGTGACTTTTTCAGACTTAAGTTTTCTAATGACCTTATTTGTCTCATGAACAGACTGAATTGTGGCACCTTTTATATTGGACGCTAAACTGCTTGCATCAAACATAATGTCCGGTCTGGTTTGTTTTGCAACCCACAGTATTTGTCCTATTTTTTACTGAAGCTGCTCTCTTTCAGTCTCGTTAAGAGAAACATCTCTCTGTACTGCACGCACCGCTTGAAGTTGAATAGGCTGTAGGTTATCAATATAACGATGTTGATGTACATGAACCACACCATTAATAGTCAGAAAGTTCATACCCACATAACAGAAATCTCCATGCTCCTCACGTCCAACCTGGAATGCAGACTTTAGTATAGGTATCACATCTGTTGAAAAGCTTTGTGAGCCGGCCCAAAGAAAATCATCAACATGACATGCAAGTAATCCAGTAACATTAGACTGTTCATCCACCCAATAAAATACTGCTGGGTCTACTTGAGACATTCTATCACCTGTATTCAGCATGATTTCTTTTACTTTGTTGTACCAATATAGTGATGCATCTGCAAGGCCATAAACACACTTATTCAATTTCCATAGAATATTTTCCTTTCCTGCTTCAGGAGGTGGGCGGACATAGATTTCTCTAAACAACTGCATGCCCTGTAAAAAACAGATTTGATGTCCATAGAATGGATTTGCCACTTATTTTGACAGATTACTGCTAATAATAGCCTAAGGGAGTCAGCAGCACAGATCGGGGAATTTTTTTTGCAGTTCTTGAACATGACACTCTTCAAAACCCCTGGCTACTAGACGTGCTTTGGGCACAATACCATTGGGAGTTTCTTTGAGACTACAGACCCATCTGGTAGATATGCATTTTTGGCCTGCATCATCAACTTCTTCAAACACATTGTTTTTGTACCAGTTCATTATTTCATCCTGTTTGGCTGTGTTAAATGACATGTCTTTTGTTATGAGTACATCAGCCTCCCTATCAGTTGATTCAATGTGAAGATTATTAACAGACGACAAATCTATTGTCTCCTTTTGCCCATCACTACCATCATGTTCAATATGTTGCAGATTAAACCAGTTTTTGTATTTTCCAGAAACTTTGCCCGCTCTGCCTAGAACCATGGCTTTCTGTAAACCACCACTATTTTGTCTGTCCTGGTTTTATCTTTACACAGGCATAAGAAACAGGCTTAACACAGACATTATGATCTGTCTCAGTTTGTGTCATACTAGGATGAACCACTTTATCTGTAGTAACCTCCCTGTCACTGTTGTTTTCGTGTGCTGTTTCAGTTTGTGTCATATTAGGATGAACCACTTCTTCAGTATTAACCTCCCTGTCATTTATTTCTTTATGTTCGCTATCTGTGCTTTCTGTTGCATTGTTTAAGCTGCCTTTTTCATCTGCAATCTGGCTGTCGTCTGGTGCAGTATTCTTATCCTGAGATCCCTGATCCTGTGTATTTGTCTTACAAAGCCTGGATTGATGTCCCCTGACTAAAGTACCCCCGTGTCTTACAAATACAACAGCTCCATCCTGACCAATAACTACTCCGGGTCCCTTCCACTCAGGAGAGTCTGCTCTTTTGTAATATACCTTGTCTCCTGTCACATACATATCATCTGTAGGTCTGAGTTGCTTACGCAATGCCCTTCTTATTCTTTCAGAACACTCTGATTCTGTGAATGTTTTCCTAGAAGCATGTAAAGCAGAAATATGTTCTCCCACTCTAGCACTTACAGTAGTACCTTCTAGGGCAGGTAGTTTATCAATTAATACAGAAGGAAGATTAGGATTCTGTCCAAACACAAGTTGATACGGGCTGTAGCCATGAACATTCAACATACTGTTCTTAGCCATGAGGGCCCAATCAAGGGCAGTTTGCCAGTCGCATCCTTTCTCTCGTTTGACCTTCTGGACGATCTCGGTAAGTGTTTGATTATGTCTCTCGAGCAGTCCGTTGCTCCATGGACTGTAACCTGCTGTTGTTTTTGTCTCAATGTTAAAGTTTTCAGCCATGGACACTAATCCAAGTTTGAATGAATGAGTTCACAATTTCAGATGACTTTTTTGTTTTTACAATACTTCCTGCACTGAAACGTGTGAAATGGTCAATGATGTGAAGATACCATACACTTGGTTCCAACTCGTGCAGATCCACTGCCACTGTCTCGTTATATTCAGAAGCCAAGGTCAACCCCACAGCAGGTTTTGGCTTTGTTTTTTTGTACTTCTGACAAATTTCACAGTCATTTACTATTTGCTGTAAAATAGTAAAACATTCTTTATCCTTATTTCCTGAACTAAGTATAAGCCTCTGCAGCCTGTCTGCTGACGCATGACCAAACTGTTTATGGAGCTTTAAAAGGATTTTACGTTTCTCATCTGAAGACATTTTCTCTGTCACTGTTAGGATTTCCTCTTCAGTTTGATCTTTTGTATTTTCTTTGTCTCTGATATCAACACAGTAATGTCCAGAACTAGTAAATTCGAGAGGAATTAATTGTTTGAACATCACTGCACTGTCCTTTTCCATGTCCAAAATGGTCCCTGCTTTCTTCAAGGAAGTTTTACTCAGCAGTAGTGGAATGTCAACTTTAACAACTTCAGTATCAATTTGGCATTTTGTCAGTCCTATTTTAGCAGGTAGTTTCACATTTCTCGTTGAATACACTAAATTCCCATCTTCGAACCGAAATGGCCTGCAACTTGGGGTTTCTGTCTGCATCAGTTGGTTCACTTGATCTGCGGTGAGGTCATTAACATAGTTTTCCAACCACTTCTCCCCACAAACAGTACGAGTACAAGCAGTGTCAATAATCGCTGATCCCAACGATTCAGTCATGAATATCTCTGAGTCGGACATTGAGGCTTTTGTAAACAATGTAATGTTGCATTCCTCTACATTTGCATCTTCAGTTATTCTTACTTGATCAGTTTTCTCATGTGGACAGTCTTTAGCCCAGTGAAATGTGCACTGGCAAATAGCACATCTGGATCGCTTACCGAATTTATCCAGGGGATTAGTCCCCGTTAGCAGCTGTTTCAGTTTCCCACTTTGCAACATAGCGTTCCGTTTTCCTCTTCCTTGTTGTCTTTGTTCTGTAAAAAACGCAGTGTCTTGGTTCACTTGTATTCCATGTGACGAGCCTATCGCAATTTTTCCTTCGAAAATCCTTTTTAAAGCCGACTTCATGGAGGAAAACTTTAACTCGATGCAAAGCCGTCAACGCTAACTGTCTGCTTTTTTCGTCGAGGAAAGCCGTGTCCAATAGCTTAAAAGCCATGACAGCATCAGGAAGCGTCATATTATACTTTTTCATCCGGTTATATCGCTGTTCAAAGTCAATTATGTAGTCCGACATGGAAACGGAACTATTCTTGCTATGCTATGCTATCAAAATAAGAATAGGCTTCATATGCCCGATCCTTTTCCTCTTTCAGAAATATTCCGTCAAGCTTTGCCATTAACGTTTCCATACCGTTATCACTGTCCAAGTCCTCCGCAGGTATTTCCATCGCCGTTTCCCGAGCTCTTCCCTTGAGCCCCAAAGCAACAGCAAGGGCTTGTTTTCTCTTGTCGAGGTCAGTGACCCGCTGCCAGATATTGACTTCTTTTTTCCAACACTCTTACGGCCTGGCCTCATCAAACTTCGGCAGAACTTTATAACTAGCAGCCATCCTCTGCTACCATGTTAGTTCTAATAAACACAACGTTTATTTCAAATGGTTCACTTTATTTAGTACACTCAGTACACACGAGAGCTCCGTGCAAAACCATAACACTGTGCGCGCAACTACACACTGCACATGCGCCAACCTAGTACCCAAGTAACATGAAGAGGGGCACCTTTTACCGTAAAGAACAGTATACAGGGGAAATGACATGTTAACAACCTGAACAACGTCACTCAGTCAAGCTGTGATCACCGGAAGTAAACATCAGAACAGAGATTTACAGAGATTTAGCTGAAAGCAGTGAACACATAAAGCCTTGAAGGAATGAACACTTACAATATGACTGATTGACGTTATTTACTTTCACAACAACGTTTGGCATACGTTTCCCCTCCTGAGCCTGGTTTCCCCTGGTCAAAAGTGCTACCTAGCGCACATTAATTGCACAATAATTATTAGTTAGTATTGCTAAGGTTTTTAGTATTTGTTATAGCAGCACACAGCACATCTTGCTCAAATTCCGATGTACATGCCTCAATTTCCTTTCTGTGATTTGGGGACATTGTTTCTTACCTAGAAAAAAAAGAGATACCCGAATAAATGTTTAAATGTCCAATAGGTCTATGAAGTGTACAGGACAATGGTTTAATATCCAACTGAGTAACCTTCATTAAAATGCTAATTAATCCATGTTAATTATTAATTACATTACATTTTGATGTTTTCAAAACGTTACATTTTGCTGCAATGTATGTGCACAGACATTGTTTATCATTTGCACTTTACAGGAAGAGACGCTTTGAAAAGCTTACTTAAAACAATATGGTAGAGTGTTGTCCCAATAAATGGCAGCTTTCCTTTTCGGCCTTTCAGGCTGTAATTTGACCAGGCCTCATTGGTAGCTAGTTTACGTAGGATTCTCCTCACAATGTCCCCAATGCTGCTGCCTCCCAACAAACTCAAAAACTGGATCTATTCAACATATGAAGATAAGCATTTAAAAGCAAGTGTTAGTGTTGCATTTCAAGTTAAAAAATTACAATGGCTTTTTAAAGTACATGTCATATCAACATACCATCTTTCTTTTCTCCTTTGGGCCCTCCAGTTTTAATGTTAACACTTGCAGCTCCTGCACTGTTTTCCAGGGCCTCTCAATGGTCCCCTGTGGCAGTGTTGTAATGGATGCTGGACCAGGATGATTATGTTGAATAGCCTGGACCAGGTGCTCGATAGAATTTGCAATGTCTGTTTGCATTCTCTCTAATGCCAGCAGTATCCGCTGCTCGGATTGCTGGAGGAGTTGACAGAAATCTGACCAATTGGGAAAAGTAAAAAGCTGACTGGTATTCAAGAAAGGAAATATAGACAATGGCATGACTGTGTTGCTAAATGCCTTATAGCTTAATGTTGATAGCAGACGGTAATAAAATAAAGTGCAACCATGCACTTACCTGCATTTACTGCACACTCTGTATGGCTGGTGTCTTGTGTGTTATGGCCATTTTCTGTTATTTACACAAATGTCAGTGTTTTGGTTATCTTTGGTTTCCCAAATTTTTTAAACCATATTTAAAAAAAAACACTATGCATAACTCATTTTCGGGTCTACAACCATGCAACACTGAACAATCATGATTGCGTATCATCAGCTGAAAGGTTAGGCAAGGATCGCTCATCTTCCTCAGGTGTGTGGGCAGTGACCATGATGTAAGTAAGTGGTTTGTCTGAGAAGAGACATTGAAAGCATGGGATAAACATATGGTTAAGGGGGGGTTAAGTCAGGGGCGTCAGTTTGTGTTGAAAAGTGGTGGGGACAAAAAAATCAGATGAAAAAACATTACAGCAGGGCGGGAAAAATATTGAATAACGGCGCATCAAAAATGGGCATAGTGTAGGCTGGTCAACAACACAAAAATACTCAGCATAAAATCCTCAACAATGTCGACTGCACATGTAACAGTCAGGGGCGAAAATCTCATCTAAATGTTGGGGGGGACAATAAACATAAAATTTTTCAAGAACAATTTTTGAAGGGGACACCAATAATACAGGCAAAATTGTACTTGCAAGGAAATGGGTACAGATAGAAAACGTTTCTCTTTCTCTATGAACGGACGCAAATTTAATTTTAATACATATGAATGCAGAGGTGAAAAGAGTAATACAATTTTCTACTTAAGTAATAGTAAAGTTACTTTAATAATATTTTACTTAAGTAAAAGTAAAGTTACTGGTCTAAAAATCTACTCAAGTAAAAAGTCATTTTAATTTTAAGAGTTACTTTTTTACAGCGGGGAGAGGTTTCTAGTATAGTTCACAAAGGAAGGATATATACATCTCAAACTATGTTTTTAATTGTAAACATCTCTACAATTAAAGTGCAATAACAAATGTTAATAAAATAAAAAGCTTTTTATAACTAAGAAACATTTATGGAATTATTTAATGATTTTTACAGGTGAGTTATGCACTTTTGAAGCAAAAATAATATGAGGTCAGCAGCTAGTAAATACAATCATTATATGAAGGTTGTAATTGATGTATTGCTGGTAACATACATTGTTATTAAACTATATACATAAATGAACATATAATGAGATGAGTGCCATGGCTATACACTATACATCCTTTACACGTTTATTAGCTCCCAGACCTGTGTACCTGATGTCTTTCAATCTATCTCTCTCGCGCTCTCTCTCTCTCTGCAATGTCTAATGATCTGCGCATTCTCGAGGACGTTCTCAAGTTGTTTGACTTGACGCGAAGCTGCTAGACCTCGGAAGATAATGCGCATGTATTAAAAATGCATCGTGCAAATTAGCGGTTAAACACGGTCGGCAATTCTCAAACTCCGTACTCAAGAGCATGAACCCTACCTGAATGAAACAATCGCTTTGCGTCAATGGCCAGGGGTTTCTTTCGTAAGAATTGAATTGAGGGTCTGCATTAGCCTGCGCCTGTCTCGTCCCTCTCCATGGTTCTTTTTGCGCGTTCCCCCGCCCATCAATCAATCATCCGACCGTGGCGCGTCTTTATCACCTTACTTTTTTATTTATTTTTACTCAGTAACGGATATGATTTAACATGTAGCGAAGTAACCAACAATACTTTAAACATACTTAAGTAAAAGTAAAGTACAGATTTTAAAAACTACTCAAAGTAAAAGTACACAAAAAACTCAGTTACAGCAAGGTGAGTAAATGTAATTTGTTACTTTCAGCTCTGCCTCACCTCTGCATGAATGCATAAAAATGTTTTCTTGATCGTTTATCTGCTTCTGTTCTCAGAAAACGAAATATGTTCATGTTTATATGTCAAAATAGTCCAGTTTTAAAACATATGAGGATAAACTGATAAGTGATGGGAAACGTTGTATTGTATATAGCTTATTAACGCGTCGGCTCCGTACACTTCTCTACCACCGGAATGTGTGGTGGTGAGGTAAAAGGGGCGTGGGCAGTGGACCAAACCACTGTGAGGCAAGGGAGGAGGAATCCAAATATTTAAAACGTTTTTTTGTTGTTGCTCCGTTTGCATTTGTATTGTTTCACTTCTTACACAACTAGTTTAAGTATTATAAATCATTAAATTATTTTCAATACACATATTCTAATGATAATTTAGGGGGGACAACCCTCAGATAGGGGGGGTCCTGTCCCCCCCGACCCCCCCGGGATTTCCGCCCATGGTAACAGTCCTTACAACACCAGCTCAACCGAACAGTGCCAAAGCACCATACTGTAGATAACAGCAGCACGTAAAGTCAATGACACAACGCAACATATTTTCAAGCAAAAAATTTATTTGTATTTTTGCCTTGTTTTCAGTAAAAATATCTAAAAATTCTTAAATTAGGATGCTTTTTCTTGACAAAATAAGAAAATAAGTCTAGTTTTTTTTATATTTTTGGTCTAAAAACTAGATTTTTGCACATCAAGAAAAAGCATCTTAATTTAAGAATTTTTAGATATTTTACTAAAAAAAATTTTTCTTGAAAATCTGACTTTCTTACTAAGTATTTTGTCTTGTTTTCAGTAGAAAAGTCTAAAAATTCTTAAATCAAGACATATTTTCTTCATGAGCAAAATGACTTAAGAAAAGAAGTCTAGTTTCTAGACAAAAACTATACAATTTAAGTGAATTTGTGCTTAAAACAAGCAAAAATATCTGCCAATGGGGTGAGAAAATGTTGCTTAAATTAAGTGTTTAAGAAAAAATTAATCTTATTTTTAGATTTTTTTCTCACCCCATTGGCAGATATTTTAGTTTTAAGTAAAAATTCACCTAAATTGTATATTTTTTTTTGTCTAAAAACTATACTTAT
The DNA here is from genome assembly GCF_030506205.2 of Paramisgurnus dabryanus. NCBI lineage: Eukaryota > Metazoa > Chordata > Actinopteri > Cypriniformes > Cobitidae > Paramisgurnus > Paramisgurnus dabryanus. Next base: position 24,771,819 of record NC_133359.1, on the reverse strand, counting down.
TTTCTTTATGTCGTTTTGCTCATCAAGAAAAAGCATCTTGATTTAAGAATTTTTAGATATTTTTACTGAAAACAAGACAAAAATACTAAGTAAGAAAGTCATTTTTGCAGTGTAAGTCGCACAGGTATTGTTTGCTTTTTCATATAATTTTAACCAAATGCTTTTGAAAAGTGGTGGGGACAAAATCAGCCATTTCAAAAAGTGGTGGGGACATGTCCCCAGTGTCCCCAGTGTAAATGACACCTATGGGTTAAGTACTCTGGCAAGGCACTGTACTTACACATAACACACCACACAGAATTAAGTTCATTGGTGGATTTTTTAAAATGTGATTCTCTTCAGAATTCTGTTTGTTGAGCACAGCCAGCTCACTAACTGACTCCCACACCAGACACACAACCATCAAATCAACACAACAGAAGAAATTAAACTAAAATTAAAATGTGTTACTTACAACTCTGAGGCTTAGGGAGGGTTGGTGGTGGGTTTTGAGAGGATGTGGACACTTTCCTCATTTTTTACGTGGCATCTCACATTCTCCTATTACTTCAGAATGAGCCCGTATGTGTGACCCTGTCTGTAAATTCTCATAATCTAAAGATGAGATTTGAAGCATTAAAGTGTTATTACAATCACAGATTTCACATCGAGTTAACTTTCTCATGCCCTTACTCATGCCCTTACTCGCCATTAAAGATATCCAGATTACATTTTTACAGAATTCTCTGTATATTATGTTGGATGGTTTATGTTGAAAACAGTAAAATCACAAAAGAATTGCTGGGTTTTCACAAATATTTTTGTTATACATACACACACAAAGTAGTTATCCCAGTAATCATGCATGGTAATTGACAAAAATTTCTAGACATTAACAGTGGCGTAATGCATGGAAAAAGCAATCACGTGTTTTCACCTTTACTACCTGTCCAGTATCTTGATGTGCCTTTCTTCTTCTGCACTTTTACCATCTCCTCCTCACTCTCTACATTAGAGGTTTCAATGGCCCTTTTTGCTCGCTCCTTGGCTGTCTTGTAGTCATCTAAGAACAGAGTACATGTGTGTTGTCTTTACATACTTAAAAGTGAGTCCAAAAATTATAAAGGCAGTGTACATCCATAAATCTTTATTTAGTTTCTTACCAGTCTCAGAAAGTATTCATATTTTATATTGACTCCACAGCTCCTTATCTGGCCTGTTGGAGGCCTTTGCCAAGCCAGCGGCATTTCTATGAGGCCAGTAGCAAATTAGTACCTAAAAAAAATTCAGAAAATAGTTAATCACATTTTACTATCACCAAATTATGGACTTGTCATGCCTGCGTATAACCTTACCCCATCCACCTCCTCTACCCAAGATGCAGGCACCACAGCAATTGTGTTTTCCTTTTCGAAAACTACACAAAATCTAACCTTAATTACAAACAGAAGAACATACACTCCTTAGAAACCAGTGTAAAGAAATATGAGAAGACATTAAAGCAATAACAGAGAAGTTAATACTATGTAAATATATATACAATCTTTGTTAACTGAGATCATGTAGGAGAGAAAGGACAACTCGGCGTTCATGTTCATCCTCAAGGATCATTGCATTGCCTTGCAAGTTTGTCTTGTCCAAAATTTCAATCTTTGATGGTCCACTAATGAAGGCTCCATAAATTCTTGAATCACATGGCTCACAAAGGTACGATGTCATATGTGAGAAGACTCTACACAACAGCTTTCCAGAGTTGGTCCTCTCAAGAACTTCACAGCAGGATGTTGGGCTAACAATGTAAACATTATTAGGATGTTTCATATGGATTGGTCTCTCTTTACTCGTTTCTATTGGAATCTGTGAACGTTCTTGGAGGCGTTTGACTGCTTGGATTAGAACATGGTTTCCAGATCTAATCATCTTTTTCAACTGTTGCAAGTAGCTTTCAAATGGAAAGGCACTGCAATTGTCTAATGATCCATATGTGGTGGCATCAGCAGTGAGGTGAAGCAGTGAGTGCACATTATACACAAGAAATTGTTCGCCATATATGTGCTGGCCTTGTTCAACAAAATATGTGAGGAGTTCATGTGCATACATATTGTAGGTTTGTGTTAAATGTGGAGACACTAATATGCACATAGCCACACTAAAGGCCATGAAATGACTGTACAGTACTTCTGACAGGATTCCCAGCAGAACAACTTTTCCTGTGTACAGCATAAACTGTCTAAATTCAGTGGCCTTCCATCTCTCCACTTCTTCCAGACTGCGTGGCTTTCTGGCAAAAACATTGGGAACATCTCTTCTTAAATTCCTTAATCTCTGATTGACCTCCCTCAGCTGAGCTGGTGATAGCCGATGCCTCGACTTGCCCCGTGACCATAAGAGGAGCATTTTTTCATTACTCCCAAGCAGCAGTGGTGCATGTAGTCAGCAGGAAAAGACTTCACCATGTCAATTAGGAGATTACTGAAAGGGGACACAGCATTTTCCCGATGGCGTTCTGGTTGATGTTGCTCTCTGAATGAGACATTATCCCTCAAAGTGAGGTTATGCACTTGCGGATACGTCATGCGCCCCTCCCAGTTGCCTTTTTGGGTGCATTTGTCAAACCCATAGTAACCCGAGAACTGTTTGATGCACTTCAGCATAGCTTTTGGTGGTGCATCACATGTAATACATCACAATCTCACATTCAGTGTTGTTCCTCCCCATGCAAAGCCATTTATTAAAATGATGTTTAGTTCATCTGCTATGCCTTTAATGAAGTCCAGTGATTTGGGCTTGGCCTTAGTCTGGCCAAAGGAAAAGTGCTTGCTGGGTTTAGATGTACTCTGCACAATACAGGCCAGAACGATTTACTAGTGCTCTTAAAGAGTGGCAGTCCATCTACATTGAGGGAAATCTCAAGCTCAGTGATGTGTTTTGCATAATTGTAAGGATACCGATTCAAGCACATTATTAATTGTTCAGTCACTCCAAATGTAACACATTCCACTCCAGACACCATTTGGCTGTTAATAATGTTTTAGCAGTGGATGGCAAGTGTTTATGTCCTTGACTCCTAAGAATTTGGAGTAGTGCATCTGCAGCATTGTGCTTGATGTTATACAGATTGATCCACCTCTTTAACTCCTCTGCTAAGGTCACAGTGGGCATATCAATGATGTCAGTATTCTCCAAAAACAATCCATCCATGTTGCTACTGGAAGATATAGGATCCAACTTGTCTGTGCCTACAGCCATTGTATGTTGTTGTGTTGTGTCACAATTGACTGTACTGGTACCAGTATGGACAAAACACATTTCATCACGGTCACTATCAGATACTTCAGTCATTGCATTTTTTAGGCCAGAGTCCTAGAGTGGCTAATGGCGCTTTTCCATTGCATAGTACCCCACGGTTTAGTTTAGTTTGGGTCGGGTCAGCTTACTTTTGGGAGCTTTTACATTGGGTGCAGTACGTAGTACCCGATACTTTTTTTCGTACCACTTCGGTTGGGGTTCCAAGCGACCCGAGCTGATACCAAACGTGACGCGAAAACACTGTAGATCACTGATTGGTCTGAGAGAATCGTCATGTCATCGCTATAATGTAAATATTAGCTTTAGCTTACTGCTAGCTTGCGCTGTCTCAAGCAAACATGTTGTTATCTGTGTTCTGCTATAAGTTTCCAAACACCCTTTTAGCGATGAAAAACATCTGCAGGTTGAGAATCCGGGACACCATAACAGTTTTTTCCAGACTTGCAGTTTGTGGCGGCACATTCGCGACGTGCACGTCCGCATTATATATGCTTAAATGCAACTTGAATGAGGCTCAGCGGAGCGCCGTCGACTGACGCCACGGGTCGGGTGTTTGAACAGAAACTGTCATGTGAGACAGAGGTAGTTATAAACGCGATGTGCAAACATCTATTTGTGGTTGCCAATTTTAATTTTGTGGCAGACTGAGAAATAAATGAATGTATGGGAATGTACAACAACGCTCTCACGTGTAGGATGTCACAGCAGTAGGCAGCGTAAATAAAACGACACGCCTATAATCCCTCCCACTCCGAAGTGCTACTAAACTTGATGGAAAAGCTAACCACGCCAAAGTGAGGTGAGCTGACCCGACCCAAACTAAACTAAACCGTGGGGTTCTATGCAATGGAAAAGCGCCAATAGTGTCCCTGGAATTGTGTGCTTTACTGTCAGTACTACAACCAGCTGCATTACTTTGCACATTACTCATTTTCCTTTTCACTCTTTGCCAAAGTCGTTTGTATTCCCTTTTCCTGGCTTCTGCGGCCATCCAGCTGTGTGACAAAGCACCATGTCTTTTTCTCTGCAAATGGGTGCATTGATGTGTAATTTATGTTAGAAACTAAAGATAATTAATTTTATACACAAGCATCTTGTTGACACAGCAGATGAAATAATCATTATCATATTATACTACCTTCTGGGATGACATCACGACAGTAGGCCTAAAGAAAAGGCAGGGTTTAAGTCAAAGTCTGTAAAGCACAAAAAAAGGACAGATCACTTACAGGTACATAGCATTCTTTGAAGTAGCCTACAAATGTAGTTTTTTTTCTAGTCAGAGAAAAGACAAAACAGGCACAAAAAGAAAAGACAACTGTATAATGCTTACATTATTTGAAAAAAAAAAAACCCTTCTGATTAACAAATGTTTCACAAAGTTATTTTCACAACCTTAGTTATAAGTTAAAATACGTAGTAACGTTACATTATAGGGTAAGTTCACTACAAAAATTTAATTTAAAAACATAACTCATCTCTGCAGACATTTAAAGTAAACATTTAAAACAAAGGAAATATTTCTCCAAATATGTACACTTTTAAAATAAAAGCCCCGAAGGATGTTGCATGTGTACTCAATGACTGCGAATGAGGCTCATTATTCTTTATATGCATTGACTTAATTTTTTCATAACTCCTGACACAAATTAAATACACTATCGTCACGATAAGAATTTCAGTATTGAGTGTCAATTAATGAAGCATGCGTAGAGCTTTTTGATGCAGTTTGTCGAGGTACCGTCAGTGCAATTGTTCCCATTAAAACTGACAGTAACTTTTAACTACTGTTAACATATGGTTACCTTTTTGTTAGCAGATTAAAGCCAGTTAGTCTTTACATGATAGACAAATGTTTCTTAGCTCCAGTCCTCGCGATCCACCTCACAAAATGTTTCGGATGTCTCTCAGAACGAGAACCAACTGCAGACGCGCAGAACCCTACGTCATGACAGTCTGATACTGACAGCCCCAGCCTGACAGTCTAATCTCAGACCGAAGATGGACGGAGAATTCTTAAACGTTAAAATCTATTAAAATGCTTTTTCATTCAAATCAAATGCTCAAGCTTTATTTTTTAAGATTTGTGTTACATTTATTTTTATTTATTTATGACACATAAAAAATGGATAATAAACTATACATTTAACTAAAAACTATTAACAATTGTCTGTAGCAAATAACAATTCTTACGTTTTACATTATTTAACACAAATACCTAAACATACATAACTTACATACATATGTGTGTGTATATATAAAATATAATTAATCTCATAAGGCAAAAAGTGCCTCAGTCATTCTGAAATCGCCCTATATATTTATAAATAATATACAGTTGCATCTCAAATATCGTAAATATATATATTTAAATTAAATCTTTTTTAAATCTTAAAACAAGCACAACACGCACTCTGATCTCACGGTACTTTGATGTTGAGTGAATTGCAGTCCATGCTCTTGATGGGTATGATTTTCTAACAAAGTTAGCGTCCGTACGGAGAATAAAAGACAGAAACCCTGCATGCCTGCATAATCATATCACCGTATTTTCAACGACACAGAAGTAGCGGAATGCCTATTGTTGGACTTTAAGGCATCCATTGCATGTTCATAATTAGAGGAAAGGCACAGTATTAAAATTAAACTATTTATTGATCAGATATGAAAAAGTTTTACAGCGCGCTGGGCAGTCTCAAGGCTACAATCAGCAAGCGACTAACCACCAGCTCCGGAAATAACATGCATATTAATAAAATATGTGACGTCGATCTTTCTTCAGAAAATCTCCTCTCCAACTGGTCTTCAATCTGTTTATCTGACTCCATTACCACACCCAGTTTCAGCCTGCAGGCGAAGATAGACACACACAGACAAAGAAAAAACAAACTGTTCTCCGCACAACTTTGAGAGTCCTGCAATTTGTCACTTTCCCCCTAGTACTTTTCCACTTCACATATGATTGACTTCACATAGCATATTATAATGCTTTCTTAAAAACAAATCATTAATAAAACATTCATTTATTCATAAAAAGACATAAGCTGTAAGATGAAAATGATTATTATGTAAAACACATTTCAATATTGTGGGATTTTTATGTTGTTTTATTAATCAGTATGTCATGTTATAATTGATATGTGCCATTATGCTTTCTGTGCTGAGATATGTGAGAGACTGTCTGTGTGTAAAGTTGAGAGTCTGTGTGGTTTCGGTTGGGGGAGAAACAGCATATGCTAAGGAATGTACGTCTGGAAATTGTTAAGATAAGAGAGAGGCCTGAGGGAGAAAAGCAAACAGGGAACCATGTTATGAACCAATGCTTTAATATTCACAGGATAAAATATGCAATGTATTTCTTACTTAATCAGTATTAATTATTGAATAATTGATGTAATAAATATAAGATGTTGTCTTTGATAAATGTGTATTAACCAATGAAATGAAGGTTGCATACAGAATAATTTAATGGGGGCAGGGCAGCTCAACCTTGAAGAAACAGAATCTCCTGTGTTTGTTCTTCGTGTCTGTGTGTGTCCATTTTTGCCTACAGGCTAAAATTGGGTGTGGTGAGGGAGTCAGATTCACGAGGAAAAGCAGCCTTTGTGGGTGGAGATTTTCTGAAGAAAGATCGACGTCACATATTATATAAATAATTGTCAAAAAAGAGGCTGTGTGTCTTCGCTTACCAGATGTGGTCATGAGAAGATCCAGCGCGCTGTTAAACTTTTTCATATCTGATCAATAAATATTTGAACTTAGATATTTGTATCTTTTGCCTTTCCTCTACATTATGAACATGCAATGGACGCCTTAAAGTCCAACAATTGGTGACCGCCGACGTTTTGTGGAGGGAAAGGAGAGAGTGAGAGGAAGGAGGGTTTCACATTGAAGAAACCAGAGTAAGGGAGGGCTCCATTTCAACACAAAAAGAGCGCTCTACTAAAACAAGGTAAGCAGAAGCCTGTTTTATCGAATTCTGCTATTTGGATAAACCAAATTACTTGTGTTGATAAGGAGATCCGAACTGAATTACAGATTTACATTTTTGTAAATTGATCAGAGTGAAAAAGTTTTTGAAATCATTGAATTTTGTTGTTAAATAGAAGGTTGAGGATTCCTTTATCGCATTAGGCGTTATAAAATACCAACTCGGGTTGAAGCCCGTAGGGGGTTGAGAAACCAATGGGTGGAGGGCCCAGGAACCATCTAATTGAGTACAGTATTAAATTTAAGGGTTGAGAAACCTTTAGGTGAAAGTCCTAGGAATAATCTAATTGAGTACAGTATTAAATTTAAGGGTTGAGAAACCTTTAGGTGAAAGTCCTAGAAATCATCTAATTGAGTACATTATTAAATTAAGGGTGTGGAAACCTTTGGGTTAATGGCTCAGGAAATTCCAATGTGTACTTGATTCTGCAGTTGTATTTGGGTATATTTCATTTTGACATTATATATATAGAGGAATTGTATTTACAGTTGTATAAAGAATGGTTGAATTTCAGAAAGAGTGTGATGCATATGTGTGTTCACCGGTGTATGTGCCATGGAAAAAAGGCTAATAGTTTGGAAAGGGACCAACTGTAAAAGACTCAGAGAAAGAGTTGAGAATTTGGACAAGATTGGCTCTGGTTGCTGCTGCCATGCAGGCTATTAAATCAAATAGAAAAGGGGAAGTTTACAGTGGTGCAGCTGCAAAGCAACAGGAAGTTAAACAAGGAAACAGTCAGCCAGACTCAAGTGTGACACCTACGGCTCCTCCTCCAGCTCCACCCCCAGTGAAATCGATCTACCCCTATTTGCCCACACCTCCTCCTTATGAGAAAGCCAAAGCCCCAATGCAACAGCCTGTTTTTCAAATCAATAGCGGTGAATTGAATGTAGATGTAGATTTTATTTGTGTGAAAATGTAGTGTGTCTGTGATATAATGAGTCTGTTAAAACCATAAATGGGATTAAGCAAAATCTAGCAGAAAGACAGAGGCGAAGCTTTGAAAGAAAAACAACAAATTACAGAAAAGAGTAGAGACCAAGTTATTGAATGTGGAAATAAAGATGAACAATTAAAAAAGGACAGAAAATTGTTAAAAGGTGAATGACACAGATAAATTGTATAAAGGACAAAAAGATTTAACAAAATGAAGAGGAGTCTTCATCTGACCACAAGATAAATTTTATTTTAAATTGAAAGGCAATATTTTGCAATGGGTTAAGTTAAACCTTGAAAGGCTGAAAGCTCTGATCCTTTGACATTCAAGAAAGTGAATAAAAGCTGGCGATGCAAAGACAATGAAAAACTGTGTGTGACATCAAAGTGTTGGAGTTGCAAAGAGAGGAGTAACTCATAAACTGGACGGAGAACACATTGTATTTGAATGGGACAATAATTGAACTCAAGCAGTGAAGGGGGCACTGCATATGGTCAGAGACAATTACAAGGATGAAACACCAAAAAGACTGAGTGGAATCCAGAAAGAGACTAACAAAGACAATAATGTTCTTGGAGGCAAGAGAAACTGGACAATACTTCACTGGACACTGAACTTTTTCATCTTCATACAAGCCTTTGAGTGAAAAAGGGGAAAGAGTAAACAGCCGTTCAATGTTTAGCAAAAGACCTTGTTACTATAGGGACACAGACAATCTTTATGAGAAAATCAGCTGGACAAATTTAAAAGCTGATCAAGAACTTTGTTGTTAGGTGTGACTACCTGTTCTGAAATCAAATCAGACTCCTATTAATCTGACAGGAAGAAATGCATAGTTGAATTTGGTATCTACAGAGGAAGTCAGAACTCCACTGATGGTACTGAGCTAAAAAGCAAATATAAATGGCATAGAACAGCTATGGCAGAAAGGAAATTGAAATAGATAAAAGAAATAAATTGAAAAAGAAAAAAAAAGAACACCATAGAACACTATAAAAGGTAAACAAGTAAAGCTGTGACAATAGAAAAATAACTGATTATTGTGACAAACTTTGTATTTAAGGAAATTGCTAGCCCAGACATCATATATGTGCATGAAGGTGTTCACATGGCAGATCTAATCACTGAGGGTGAGCCGCATGATTGCATACCATTGACTGATATAAAAATTGTTATTATTGTAATTAATTGTAATTGTTATACCATTGACTGAAAAAGCAAACAAATTGAGAGATGGTTTGTTCCGGTACCACTGACAACTCCCCAACCGGTAATCATACTGTTTACAGATGGTTGTTGTTTCAGAGCAGCAGATGACACATTGACGGCAGGTTTTGCAGTGGTTGAACAGGTTGAGGGTGATTTTGTAACACGACTGAGTGGTAAATTGGAGGGTAAGCAGTCAGCACAGAGAGCTGAAATGGTAGCTGTTATCAAAGCCTTGCACTACACTGGTGAAGAGAGGGTGATTATTTATAGTGACTGTGCATATGTGATTGGTGCAGTATATATGGAACTGCCATATGGCAGATAGGTGGGTTTGAAACCAGGAAAGGCCGGCCTATAATAAATGCTAGCAAAGCCTGACACATACTACAGGCTGTGAAGGTACCTAATGAAGTGGCTGTTGTCAACTGCCTAATACACCACTTATATCCCCAACCATGGTTTCCGAAGCACAGACAAAAATAACATGGCTTGAGGCATTACCAATTGCATTAATGTCTATTCGCTCTTCTGTTAACAGGATTTGTGGTTTCACAACCTTTGAATTGCTTACAGGTCGTCAGTTTCCGGGTCCGAGGAATGCACTGGTGAAGGACCCTATCCTGCCACTAACTAATGATGTTTATTTCTACAAACTAACTGCTCTGATTAAACATTTTTCTTGCCAGGCTACCACACAACGAAATTGTGAGAACGACCCAGCTGTTACAACTGATGATTGGGTTTCTAACAGACACAGGTGTGGACCTGAGGACTCAGGTCCAAGAGAGGGAGAGTGTTGAAAGTGAATCAGCTGGAATACAGAGAGGACAAACAGAAAGTGGTAACACATCAGTGGTAACACTCACACAACACCAACAACAAAGTCAACAAACATTCTGTAAAATTGTGCATAAAAAAGGTGACATTTTTTCCAGCCCAGTAACAGAACCCCTAGCACACTGTGTGAGCACAGATTGTGCCTACGGAGCAGGTATAGCCGTACAGTTCAAAGCGAAGTACGGTACACAAAAGGTTGTAAGACAGAACAAACACACAGGTGAATGTGCAGTTACCCATGAGGACGACGGCAGATTGATTTTTCATTTAATAACAAAACAAAATTGTACTGATTTACCAACATATGAGAATTTTACCTACAGCCTCAGATGTATGAGAGAGTGGTGTGAGAAAGAAAACATAACAAGTGTATCCACTCCCCGGCTGGGGTGTGGCCTGGATAAATTGGATTTCCACAAAGTGCTGGAAATCCTGACAGAAGGGTTTAGAGACCTGAATATCACAATTACCATATATTCATTATAACCTGATTAACATTTTAATGCTTAAGAGTTTTGAGTTTTCTATAATTATTACATTTTACATTACTGTTGATTTTCTTAAAGTTTCGTATAATATTATAGTTTACTTTTCCTGTGTGGATTTGAGTCCACAAGAATGAAGTTGTACAGAACCTCGAGGAGGATGGAGAAAATGTGTGACCTCTTTCAGAGGTCAAGAGAGGGAATAGTGGGATTTTTATGTTGTTTTATTAATCAGTATGTCATGTTATAATTGATATGTGCCATTATGCTTTCTGTGCTGAGATATGTGAGAGACTGTCTGTGTGTAAAGTTGAGAGTCTGTGTGGTTTCGGTTGGGGGAGAAACAGCATATGCTGAGGAATGTACGTCTGGAAATTGTTAAGATAAGAGAGAGGCCTGAGGGAGAAAGCAAACAGGGAACCATGTTATGAACCAATGCTTTAATATTCACAGGATAAAATATGCAATGTATTTCTTACTTAATCAGTATTAATCATTGAATAATTGATGTAATAAATATAAGATGTTGTCTTTGATAAATGTGTATTAACCAATGAAATGAAGGTTGCATACAGAATAACTTAATGGGGGCAGGGCAGCTCAACCTTGAAGAAACAGAATCTCCTGTGTTTGTTCTTCGTGTCTGTGTGTGTCCATTTTTTCCTACAGGCTAAAATTGGGTGTGGTGAGGGAGTCAGATTCACGAGGAAAAGCAGCCTTTGTGGGTGGAGATTTTCTGAAGAAAGATCGACGTCACATATTATATAAATAATTGTCAAAAAAGAGGCTGTGTGTCTTCGCTTACCAGATGTGGTCATGAGAAGATCCAGCGCGCTGTTAAACTTTTTCATATCTGATCAATAAATATTTGAACTTAGATATTTGTATCTTTTGCCTTTCCTCTAAATTATGAACATGCAATGGACGCCTTAAAGTCCAACAATATCATAAAATCATTTCATTATTCGTAAAATTGGTTATATGAATAAGGCACACATTAACTTCTTTAGATAGATAAACACATATTTAATATTTTACTGCAATACTACTTCTAAGCAAACACTTTAATCATTATTAATAACCATCTGTTAGGGAGGAAAACACACACACACACAAAGAACAAGCACAGGAGATTCTGTTCTTCAAGGTTGAGCTGCCATGCCCCCATTAGGTTATTCTGTATGCAACCTTTATTTCATTGGTTAATACACATTTATCAAAGACAACATCTTATATTTATTACATCAATTATTAAATGATTAATACTGATTAAGTAAGATATACATTGCATATTTTATCCTGTAAATATTAAAACATTGGTTAATAACATGGATGTCTGTTTGCTTTTCTCCCTCAGGCCTCTCTCTTATCTTGACCAATACCAGCTGTACACATTCCAAGCTAATCCAACCGAAACCACGGCCTTGCAGCTTTTGCACACACAAGCTGCTCCCTCTCAGTAACTTTCCACTCTCTTAGACAAACACAAACAATCTTTTACTTCAGCATGCTATAATGATTATTGAAAACACTTCTAAGTAAACTATTTACAAACATGTGACCTTAAAATCCCACACTTATAAGGCCCATTTCCGGCCTCAGACTATCAGGCTGGGACTGTCAGTCTCAGACTGTCACGACGTATGTTTTTGCGCTTCTGCAGTTGGTTAGTATTGCTCAGAACATCAGATTCAACTAAGCTTGTTAGTGTGTTAATTAGGGAAACAGGTTTGCTTGACTTCGGCAGCACTGCGCAGACCGATTGATGTATGACATCACAGTTGCGGGAGAATGATTTGAAAGTAGAAGACTCCGTATGCTTTCAAATCACTCTCGCGGTATTGCGATGTCACGCGCTGCTCGTTATGCACAGGACTGGAGTTAAGAAACAAATGCTGTGTTCCAGGCAACCTGTAACCCGTAAATCACGGCTTCAAAATCACGACTCTGAATTGGGAGTACATCGATCTAGTACGAGTTCACGGGTGGGAAGTCACGGGTTTGACTGCAGTTCCAGTGCACTTTCACAGGTAGAAGGTTGTAAAAACACGGGTTACAGGCTGCCTGGGACGCATACTCCCAGTTCAGAGTCGTAAGCCGTGGATTTGAAGTCGTAATTCACGTGCTCAAAACCCTGCCTAGAAAGCAGCATAAGTAGCAGATAAAACGTTACTTACTGTAGAAGCTAAAGCTGCTGCTGCTGCTTGCTTGATGTCTGTCTCTGCTGGTCAGAGGCGATTCTAGAGTCTGTGGGGGCCCTAAGCAAAAATTTCTAGGGGGCCCTTCCAACCAGTGTTCATCACCGTTATATTAGGCTAGAAATAATCCGACACCAACGAAAAATGTATGACATTTTTTTAATTCCAAACGTTCTAAACATGAACAACCTTGTTATTTTGGAAAGAATAACAGTAAAAAAAAAAAAAAAAAAAAAAAAAAAATATATATATATATATATATATATATAAAATCAAATAAAATAACTTTAAAAACACAATATAAACTTTGGACAAAATATAAAGTATAGTAAGTGTTGTGAAATACCCACAGTAGGCAATTCCTCATAAGCCCCTTTTATGCATTGCTTTTAGAAATGTTGCTTGCGGGCCTTGGCTTGTGCAAATGCTGACACTATGTCCTCCAGATCCAAAGACCTTCGCACACTATACTCTATTGAAATAAGAGCCAGTCCTGAAAGTCTCTCTTGAGACATAGTTGACCTGAGATAGGTTTTTATTAGTTTTAAAGCGGAGAAACTTCTCTCTCCAGAGGCAACAGTGACCGGGAGAGTTAATAGCAGACGGAGGGCAATGCTAAGATTCCCATAAAGATCCAGAATCTGTTCCTTGTATATATAATTAAGCATCTCTCTTGGAGAGGCAGATACATGGTCAGGAAAGGCATGGACAGCAGCCCTGATTTCCAGAACCAAATCCTCAGAATCAATGTCATGCAGTGTCTTTTCCAATTTCTTGCAGCTGTCTTCAAGTTTGCCACTCTGAATAGTCTTTGACATATTTTCTTTGGAGAAGATAAAACCATAAATGGCATAAAAATCCTCCATCTTTGAAAATCTTTCATTCAAACTGGTGAGGGCTGTTTCCACTAGGGGCAGAAAAAACTCTCTGTTAAAGTGCTGATCTGGAGTGGACTGTGTTTCTTCTCTACCCTCATATAGGAACTGCCTGGTTGTTTTCTGATTTCTTTTTTCAGGAAATTACATGTCAATCTCTAGGTTTTCTGCTATCTCCCTAGCATCAATCTGAGAGGCAGCAAGTCCATTTTCCCTAAAATTCTCCAAATATGCTCTCACTGTGCTTGTTTCTCTTTTAAGTGTTTCAAGAGAAACAGTGGGGCTCTGGAGAATTTTGCTGACTCTGTTGATCTGGTACAATATGTTGTACCAGATTACAGTGCACATTACAAAACTCCATTTCATGAGTTCATCCTTAATGCTGGTTGCATTGGACAATGTCTCTGAGTCCTTCTTCTGTACTGAAAGCGTTTCAAGAGCAGACAAAGCTTGAATGATCTCAGGCAGGTGATAACGCACCACTTTCACACTGTCAATCCTAGCCTCCCATCTGGTCACTGACAAAGATTTTATGGTTAACTGTTGGACATGCTCCTCTAAAAGTGCCCAGCGTTGCACAGAGGAGCTAAAAAGATTGTACAATCTCTGGAGAACACCAAAGAAGGTAATGGAGACTACTGAAGATTTTGCAGCATCTGCTACAACCAGATTAAGAGTGTGACTACTGCATGGGACACACAGTGCCTTCTCATTCATTTGCAATATTCTTGCTTGAACCCCTTGTTTATGTCCCATCATATTGCTACCATTATCGTAGGATTGTCCACAACAATTTGCAATGCTCAAGCTGAACTTGTCCAGCTTCTCAAGTAGTGTGTCACACAGACCTTTGCCAGTGGTGTCTTGAACATCAACAAATCCTACAAAATGTTCAGAGATAGATGCACCAACTGATGGCTCACAGTTCACCACTCTCAAGACAACAGAAAGTTGCTCAGTATGACTAATATCAGGAGTACAGTCCATTATGACAGAAAATTACTTTGCTTTTTTCACTCTTTTGACTATCTCATCAGTTACTTTGTCTCCAATTAGTGCTATGATCTCATTTTGGATTTGACTGCTGAGGTAATGCACCATTGTTTCCTTGTTTTGGATCCTCCTCAAATGTTCACTCATGACTGGATCGAATTGTGCCATTAATTCCACCTGTGACAAGAAATTGCCATTATGTGGGTCATATAGCACAATTGTATGCCCTCTCAAAGCAAGGTTCCTTTCAGCTAGGTGGCATATTATGGCAATCACTCTGCGTATGACTCCTCTCCAGTGATGCATCTCAAGGTGCATTAAATCCTTGTTCATCTGATCAATGGCTGTTTTTGTTTTGAGCCTCATCTGAAGTTCATGCCAACTTGTCATACAGGTAATGTGTGTTTTGGAATATTCATGTTCCTTTAGATGTCCACCCAGATTTCTCCAATTTCTAAAACCTCCTATTGTAAGTGCATTGTCTTGTTTACCAAAAAGTTTGCACGCAAAACAGAAGACAGAGTCTTTGCTAACTGAATAAAGGAGCCATGTTCGCTGTATCTTCTCCCCATTTTTCATTACCATTTCATAGTTTTCCTTTGTGAATCTACGTGGATTTTTCTCAGAATTCTGTGGGAATACTACATCTTTGATCTGTAAAGGCCCTTTTGTAACTAATGCACACACTTCAGTATGGCTAAGAACACTTGGCCATTCTGCAGGGTCTTCTGATGTAGTCAAACCTGTTGTAGTAGCAGGTGACATGTCATGATGAGGGGTAGGAATTCCTGTCCTGCTGGAGGCGGACGTTGCCGGAACTGATATTACAAAGACAAAAAATGATATACATTGTCATAAAGAATTTACAGGGCATGCTATATGTTATCAATTAAAGTAAAATGTATTGATTTATTAAACTCACAGTCATCAGTATCATAACTTGAAATGGGCGCTCGATGTGCCTCTGGTGTTTCTTCCTGCTCATCATGACAACCACCAGGTTGAGCGGCCACTATTCCACTGGAGGTGGATGTTACTGGAACTAACATGACAAAAAATTGTGTTATAACGAATCTTTACAATTAGCAATTAAACAGTTACAGTTAACAGTTCAAGTGAAACACTGGACTTACGGTTTTCATCATCAGCATTTGGTAGGGGCACTTTATCTGTCTTTTTTGTTATAAATTTAAGTAATGATCCTGAGGAGAAAAATGAAAGAGATGTTTAATTGTTCTCCTTGGACATAGGTTTCATTATTTTCATTGCTATCATAGCATTCACTTAAAGGAATAGTTCAAATTATGTCATCATTAACTCATCCTGATGTTGTTCTAAACCTGTATGAATTTCTTTTTTTCTGATGAACACAAAAGAAGATATTTTGAGAAATTATGGTAAACACACAGCAGATAGTGACCATTGGCTTCCATATTAGGAAAAAATATTTTGGTAAGCACACAGTTGATGGTACCAATTCAATTCCATCATATTTTCCTACTATGGAAGTCAATGGTCACTATCTGCTGTGTTTTTACCATCATTTCTCAAAATATCTTCTTTTGTGTTCATCAGAAAAAAGAAATTCATACAGGTTTAGAACAACATCAGGATGAGTTAATGATGAAAGCATTTTCATTTTAAGGTGAACTATCCCTTTAAGGCTATAGCTGCTATTCAATTCGGTCTGCATCTCCCTGTTAGTTAAACTACACTACCAAGTCACTTGACTAATATGTTAACTATGATCTTAAAAATCATTTAAGCTGAAGGTGTATGGTAGGCTTGTTGCGATAGTCGGTGAAACGGTGATTACCGGTGCTTCAGCCTCTCACCGGTTAGATCACTTGCCCACCGCGACACCGTTTTTCACCGTCGTTTTGATATTTTCTTGTAATTAAATCATTTAGTTTCGTTAGAGAGAGCAAACACTTACAACTGTATGTGTCTGCTGTCTGAATCTAGCGGAGCTGAACGCGCGTCATCACAGAGCAGCGGCTGCGGGTGTCAGATTTCATTAATTCCTCAGACTGCAGCAAGCAGACGATGGCAGAAGCCGCGTGCTTACTCGTTTTTGTTATAAGAGGCATATATGATGTTTAATGTAGGCGAGATCGTTTTGTTGTTGTGTTTTTCATTAAGAATAATAATAAACCCATCATTCAAGCAGCGCTTTATGGAGGAATAGCCGGTTGCTCTGCTTGGGACTGGCGGGTTTCTGTCAGAAGTACCTGCGCACATTGACTCAAGCACTTAAACCAGCAGTTGCACTCGCATTTACACGCAAATTCATACGCGATTTAACGCAGTGTACGCAAGCGCTGGATTTAAACAACAGTTGCATCTAATTCAAAAGTGAAAGTAAAATGCCGCTTCTGTCCATTTATAAGCCCCTACCACCCGGTGAAACCGGTAACACCGGGTTTGTCACGCGCTGATTAACCGGTGGGAAAATTCTGTCACCGCAACAACCCTAGTGTATGGTTAAATGCTTGAAATTACTTTTGTAGACAAAAATATACCTGTGCCAAACAGAATAATTTCTGTTATTAGAAAACTAATTTTTTTGTTTTTATATTATTTTTGAAATAGATGACTTACACTGAATATTGAATAAAAAGCAGCCAATAAGAGCCCAGATTAAATATGAACTGCTTGAATGAATTGAACATTTAAGAAGCTTCTTGAAAAAAATGGTTTTGCAATTTCTAAGCAAAGGGTGACTGCACTTAAGATAATAAAATATAAAAGAGTTGTGATTTATTTTGGATGCTTTTAGTCACCAACATAATTCTCACAGTTATGTTTTATACCGTAGTTTGGACAAGTTTATTGTCTGTAATATGGCAAAAATATAAATAAAGAATGAGTGAGTGACCCCAAACTTTTGACTGGTAGTGTAAATAAAAAAGTAGTTAAAGTAGAAGCATTCATTTACTGTTAATGTTATCTTATGCTTACATCATTTTCTGCTCCACTTACCACATTTTCTGCTCCACTTACCACTGTCTTTCTTTCTTTTTTCTTCATCTTCTTTTTTCTTCTTTTTCTTCTCACTACCAGATGGATAGCTCCTCTTCATTTTCCTTCGGTTTATTTTCTAATTTAGGCTACTGAACAATACGTCACTCATTCATACGTTTATTTTCAAAACTGGCAAGTAGCCACCTGGGTTGGATTTTGATTGGCTTTGCCCAATGTCAATCAACATTTCAACCAATCAGAATTTTGATATGCAGTCGTATTGAGTATCTACGTTGCCACTTGATATTCGCATGTTGCTATTATTTATCTACCGGGTGTAGCTGGCCATCCGATAATCAATGGGTCCATTAAAAGATTTTTGTCAACTTTAAACGTGTTCATCATATTGATTACACAAGTATGTATCATGTTACTTTACTACGATGAGACAATAAATCATAATCACTATATAACTGTGCTTGTGTTCACTTCAGCCGTCTTGAACAGTGGACATTATCTACTTCTAGCTTTGCAGCCAAGTTAAGCAAAACATGCTAAGAATATCGCGCACGTCTATCGTTTTAAAATATATATATATGTGGATTCTTTAAACTCACAGCTCAATTCTAACGCATTCGCCGTGAGACACACATACAAACACGCATTTCAGTCACTGACTGAAGTGCGTGTCGCGTGTGTGTCACGCCGAATGAATGCGTTAGACTTGAGACTGAGCCCTGCTTTTGAACACAGTCAGATAGCATACATGTACAGGTGTATTGTTTGTACAACAGGACAGGAGCACGCAAAATCACATAATCCATCATTCAATCTCTATGGGCGAAATTATTCGTGGTTGTTGTCCCACCGGCAAACGTGTCTCGGGGGCCCTCTAGTGGCTCGGGGCTCCAAGCATTTGCCTGCCTTGCCTGTTGACAAGGTGCGCCTCTGCTGCTGGTGACATCGCCAAGGACTTTTGTGATTGGCTTAAATACAGGCCAGGTATTCATTGGGTATCTCAATCAGCTCCCTTGTTCAGTAGTCAGGGCACTGATCAGGGAGTCGGCCATTTTAAGGGCTGTCTCAATCACAAAATCCTTCCAGTGCACTGGAACGTTCGTTCCCTAAAAATTCCCACAATGCAACGCAAAAACCAGTGAGCATTGATGGTCCCTATGTTCCCTTACCGGAAATCACGTGACCTTTTTGAAGCTCGCCATCCGAAAATCACGTGATCCAACTCAATAAACTTTATGAAATGTGACAGAACTTTTAAAAAGACAAACGTTTGTTTTAGTTTTAAATATAAATACACATCGCTACACAGTAAGGGACCACAATCTACGCAATATTTAATAATAATATTTATGTAAAATTGTAAAATACATATATATATATATATATATATATATATATATATATATATCAAATTAAGTAATTATATTTCCCAATTTTATGCACAGATATGTAAGAGAATAATGACAGCGTTTTTCACAATGTACTTATTAAAATTAAGTCAGAGAGATGTTGGTTTTGCCAGTTGTTGATGAGTAACAGCTGTAAGTGATCACAATGCCACGTGACAGAAAAATAGGTGAACAGTGTCCCAATGTCAAGTGAGTTAGGGTCCTTACCAGTGCCCGAACCTACACGATATAGAGGGTATGCATTGACGTCACTTTTCCACGTGACCACGCGAGAGCTCGCCCGTTTTTGCAACAAAACGGCTGGTTTTCATAGGGGCTGCTGCGAAAATGCCAGTAAAACTATTATCAGCTTAAATTAAATTTAGTTGGACTTGATAGCAGAGGTGGACAATACTTAGTTACATTAGTTACATTTTCCAAGCATCTGTGCTTTGCTTGTATTGGGAAAAATTTATTTCACTACATTAAAGCATATAATCATACTGTGTATTATTAAATATTGCATATTTAAATTTATTTAATACCCAATTACATTAAAATTGTGTACTTTTATTTAAGTAAAAGTATGTTAATGTACTTAAATATTAAATGTAAAACAAACAAGTGTATTTATGAAATGTAATAGAATAGAAAATATGATAATATGCTTTGGAATGTGTATTTTCCAAAGAAAAACACGGATAAAAACTCTGCTTGATAGTGACCCTAGCAACTTATCAACCCACCTGGTCTTTGGACGTTGGCATGCACGATCAATTTACTTTTCCTCTCTGTGTATTTTTGGCAGTCTGTAAAACGATATCTCCGAATTCTTGTTAATTTGTTAGTACTATCGCACAACATCTGATTTCCCATTTCAATATATATATATATATTACCTGAACGAGATATGTCTATCGGCATAATGGCAGAACAGCAGGGCTGCGTTCAGCCCCGACAAAACGTTGCACAACGTTTATTAAACAGAAACGGTGATGCGTTGAACACTCTGTTGTGAGGACGCAAAAGTTGCAACTACGGTAGCTGAGAGGCAATTCTTTGTATTCTTTTTAAAATGTTTCTGAAGCCTGATGAAATCATTATAAATGTGTGTTTAATACTGTAAAATACTCTTAATGTTACAGTCACTGACCTTGCTGTCCAGAATGAAAGACAACATTCCAGGAAACATGTCGTTCAACCCGGTGTCATGAGCAATTCGGTCCCCCCTGGAATTTCGGTCTCCGGGACCCCGATTGTTACCTAGCACTAATGCCTGTTCAAAAATGTGTCATTGCGATGTCTCGTCTGCATTAGCAAACTTATTATGTTGTACAAAATAGAAGCATACTAATTTTTTTTTTTTAATAAAAGTTAACAAAAAAATTATATAATAAACTAATATTCATGTTGCAGACAAGGCAGTAGTTTTAATTGTGCTTATAAATTATAATTTTAATGTGTGATTCAGCTATGTAGTAATCGTGTTTTGTATAGTAATTTATTAACTTTACACAGTACAAAAGTGGAAAGGGTACAGAATAATAATCTAAATAATAAAATGACACAAGCAATGTGTACATCTCCCACCTACAGCCTTATATACTACTATATGAAACATATCATTTAAAAAACATCAATTGTAATTTTAACAATGTTCTAACTACATAAATCATAACGCGATTTTGTTAGGCGCTAAGACAACTACCCATGAGGAGTTTTTCAGCCAATGGAATCACGTGGGGGTCCTAGGGGAGACCGAATTGCTAGGGGGGACCGAATTGCTCACGACACCTGAAACCTTAGCAAAACGTTGTGCACCGGTGTGAGATTGAACGTGCCCCTGGGTAATGACAGCCATGCCAGCGATCTTGTTCCACCGGAAGTGGGCGGAACAATCTGAGCTGGCGCGTTTTAGATTGTTTTGAACAAAAAAGTCACTTTTTATTGAAACTGTGTAGTTGAAAAATAATGTGATATTATATCTACATTGTGAAATAATTATTTTGGGTGGCATATTAACAAAAGACAACTGACTATAGAAAATTTGAATATTTAAAGGTTAATTATTATGCAGAAGTTAAAAAAATACAACAAAACAGTTAATTTATGTATTTCCCAGCTTAAATAGCATAACCATGACACAGTTGTACCTGTTCAACAATAAAAGTAAAAACAAAGACAATAAATGAAACAAAGCACACATGTACTGCGGATACGACTGTTCAAGTTCGCCCCCTAGTGGCAGTCGTCATGAAATGTCAGTTTAAACATAAATCCGTGCCAACATGGGAGAAAAGCTCATTCCAGCGCAAGAGCCTCAATCTACAAATATTCACTATAGTAGAATAAATATATGAATACAAATAAATGAAACAATAATATATAAATATGACAAAGAACGTCAATCTTTTTGGGGAGAACATATTGAGACAAGAATAAAAATGTGTAAACATTAAAATAATAACTTCACCAAATCGTTTTAAAGGATTCAAGTATTACTGATAAAGTTAAACAATAAATGATTAATAATTTTCACCTCACATAGTTTTTGATTGAAATACACGGAAATTCATCACTTCCGGTCGGCATATCGCATATGCGTTGTAGTGCAAGTTCAAATGTTTTAAGAGATCCAAAAATTATGCGTTGATGTAAAGTATGATTAGCCTGGCTCCGCCCTCCTACGTGCTTCCGCTTAATTTTCATTTCGCTTTAGTACTGCGTCTGGGACTGCTGTGTAGAGTTTCGTTTTGTACCATACATCCCTCCTGAAAAAAACACCTACAACCAGCATAAGCAGGTGGGCTGGTTTTAGCTGGTTTTGCTGGTGCAGCAAGCTGGTCTTACTGTGTTTGGGTCACTTTTTAAGTTGGTCTAGCTGTTCAACCTTCACATCATCAAGTCAGTTGTGCAAAACATACAAGCAAATTCTCATTGTTTTGGATAGATTGTAAATGCTTTGGTAGAAGGATGCACTTGATCATGTAAACTTATCTGCTGTTTGCTACATTTTTAATTGCTTATGCAATTTTTCTGTCAAAAATACATTATACTGGATTCTGTTGAATAGCTTTACATCTTTAAACATTTAGACATTTGTTCATGATACAAGGCATGTATTGCAGAATGGTTGACCTTTTTGTAAAAATCTGTTACTGTAAGCATGTTTTCCATAGTTTTTTTTAGTCTTTTGTAAACTGAATTGATAAATTGCTGTCAAGTGAATATTAAAATTTAGATTCACAGAAAATTTCATGGTCGGTAATTCAGTAAGTGAAGGTCATGATGTTAGTAATTATAAAGGTCTTTATCGTAATTACTGAATTAGTTATGATCTGGTACAGTGTGCTGAAGTGAAACTCATGGACATTTATTTTGTTAGCAATTATATTTCAAATGCTGCTCATCCCTGTGCATACCCGCCATTAAATGATGCTGCATTGGTTCAATTCATGGTTAAAATGAACATGGACA
Organism: Paramisgurnus dabryanus; assembly: GCF_030506205.2. NCBI lineage: Eukaryota > Metazoa > Chordata > Actinopteri > Cypriniformes > Cobitidae > Paramisgurnus > Paramisgurnus dabryanus. The sequence continues at coordinate 24,749,159 of NC_133359.1, read as the reverse complement.
AAAAGCTAGCATTTTCCCATCAATTCATATAAGTAATAATACAGTGATTGATATGGGGTGTATTTTATAGAGGTGTGAATCTTCACTGGTTCCTCGATTCAATTCGATTCCGATTATTAAGTTAACGATTCGATTCAATTCGATGTTACGATGCATCATGATGCATCACGATGCATTGCATCCTTTTTTTTAATTACTGCACATTGCTACATTTATTTTGATGAATGTAAGAAGTCAGATACAGTATTTGAACTCCTTTGTATTTTGTTTTCTTCAAGAAGTATACTAAAGTATACTACTTAATAGGAAACAAGACAAACTTGTTCTGTAAACAGCAAACAACAGCAGCATTTAAAACTAAAACATTAGGAAAAACTAAAAGTGCATAATACTACTGTCAATTAAAGCATTATCAACACTTGCATTCTTTAGCAGCTCGGGGTGAAAACTGTTAACGTGGTTTCTTAGATTAGTGGTATTGCCTACATATTTTATTTGTGCATGGCAGGCTTTACACTAGAGCTGAAGATCTTTGCCCGAACCCGACGGGACCCGTCGGAACCCGACGGGCTCGGGCGGGTTCGGGCTTTTTTTCTAACATTTTACACGGGCTCGGGGCGGGGGCGGGCTCGGGCTTCCGCTCCGGCTTTGTGAGGTAAATGAGCAGTCAAGTTCAGTAGCGCAGGACCGCGCTGAAGCCATTTATTTAATAATTTTCCTTATCAAAAACATGTAGTCTAATCCCAGCAAACATTTGGACGTGTGATGACCGTTGAAAAGACGTCCGTTCGTCACGTCCCGTCCTGGTTGAAAAATAGTTCCAAAATGAAAATCCAACCGACGTCTTTGACGTCATCTGACCGTGAATCACACGTCTTTTCTGCACGGTCCGTGCACGTCTAAAAATGTCCTCTTCTGGACTGTAATATGAGTCTCTGCTTAATTCAGGCGTTATACTCACTTAAACGTGCATATAAAACAGGCTAGTTTGTACAATTGTAATAGGCAATTATTAAGGTTCTTAAAATACACAAATTCAGTCCAGTCAAACCTGAACGTCTTTATAACGTTGTAATCACGTGTATTTCACAAACACATTAAAGAACACATTATTTATGGATACAAGCAAAAAAAGAAGCATGTTCTGATTTAGCACTTTTTATTTTTTTAAACCGTTTAACTATAATAACAATTTCAAAATACTTTACTCTATAAAAGGATAGTTCACCCAAAATGATTATTTAGTAATTTACTCTCTCTTATGTTTCAAACCTGTATACTTTTCTATGTTCTGCTGAACACAAAGATATTTGAAAGAATAGAAAGCAGATCTCACAACCCAGTACTACAATTGTAAAAAAAAATTATTGACAGTTAGCTTGGTTACAAACATTTTTCAATCTTTGTGTTCAGCAGAAAATAGAAATGTATACAGGTTTGAAACATGTGGGTAAAAAAATTATAACAATTTTCATTTTTGGGTGAACTCTCTCTTTAACACATTACAGCTGTTTGGCTTATTTAGCTTGAGGTCGTCTGCCATAGCTGCATCTATTTCCGAGTCTGTGGCATTTGGGCTCCACCTCTTCACAGCATCTGAGGGAAGAGAAGAATGTTTCTTTTTAAAATAAATACAATTAAAATACAATACAATATATAGTATAAAGATGTTCTGCATTAAATAAGTGTTAGATCAGTTGTGGGGGAAACAGCATTTGTCCCCTCCCTCTACAAAACCACTGTGGTGCCCTTGAGGAAGACCCTTAACTAGGTTTGTAATTGTCAAAAAATGAACAGGATATTTCTGATAAAGACAGGTGAGCTGTGATGTCCCCTAAATCCATAAATCATAGCAATAAAAATTACATCAATATACAAAAACAAGTTTTTTAGATCAACATATTCCCCAAATTACCTTGAATAACATAATACAAAGGTCTGCCTTTAAAAGACTTCTTTTCCAGATGTCCACCACCCCTCATATTGAACTTTGCCATAAGACAATTAGACATCATTCTGTGAAATAAATGTATGATTACTTCACCTTTGACAAATTACCTAAATGGTCAATAAATCACAATTAACAGTAATGTGCAACATAGCAATTGCATGCAATGTTCAAACATAAACTATGTTCCCTTTCAATACGGTTCACTTCGCATTGCGTCAGTTTGCTGACGCTATGGGGGAAACTCCTGTTTACTCCGTGATTGAAGCCTATTGGTTAACGTCTGTAGAAAATACAGACCAATGACGTTTGAGCCCGCGCGGGGGCGTGGCACACGTCCCTATATAAGCCGGTGAAATACGTCAAGAGCTCATTACTTTTCTCCTTCAGCGCGAACCTTCTCGCTGCTCCGAAGAAGAAGCCCTTACTCGCCGTCGATCCAAGCACTGCAGCGGACTACAACACACCAGCGTGTTCCCCTGCCGCTTTCCGGTGAGCCTACAAGAGTATCTAAAAGAGCAGAAGCGCGTTGAGATAATGTCGCTTCGGCATTGCGGCTCCTGCCGAGCCCCTTTGCCCGTGGAGGATTTCCACAAAGAGTGCGTCATCTGTCTGGGTCCTGCCCACGCCGAGGCCGTACTCACTGAGGCGGGCTGCGCCCACTGCGAGCTCCTTCCTATCGCGGTGCTGCGCTCCCGCCTCGAGATCTTTAAACGGAAGGCTTCCCGTGCTCTCCCGCCTAAACAGCAGCGGAGCCGTGAAGCTGGAAGACACCCTGAGACCGAGTCCACGCCGGCTCATCCCCCGCGTGCTCTGTCTCCCCGCCGTCATCCTGTCACCTTCGCCCGTGAGGACTTACGCCCCCTGCCGAGTGCTAGCGGCATGGTTTCCTTTGGGTCCGGTGACAACTTGGAGATGATGTCATCCTCTGAGGAGTTGGAGGATTGGGCGGCTTCGGATGACGACGCCCACGCAGCCGCCGCCGATGAACCTACCGAGTCGCGTCCTCACGACTCTGAGCTCATCCGCATCTTGACGCAAGCTACGGCGGAGCTCAATATCAAGTGGTCGCCGCCGTCAGAGCCTCAACTCAGCCGGTTGGACGAGTGGTTTCTGCAGCCCGGGCGCCGTCAATCATCCCGCCAACGGCAGGCGACGTTTTTCCCGGAGGTTCACCAGGAGCTCACCAAATCCTGGCGTGCTCCCCACTCCACCCGAGCTCAGAGCGCCGTCTCCCACGTCCTCTCCGTAGTGGACGGCGCCGACGAACACGGCTACTCTAAGATGCCGCCGCTCGAGGAAACTGTCGCCGCCCATCTCTGCCCGTCTTCAGCCGGCGGATGGAGGGCTAAGTTGAACCATCCGTCGAAGCCCTGTCGCCTTACATCGACCCTGGCGTCGAAATCCTACGCCGCCGACGGACACGCTGCATCCGCTCTCCATACGATGGCGGTACTGCAGGTATACCAGGCAAAACTCCTCCGCGACATGGACGAGTCAGGTCCGGACCCGTCGACCTTTCAAAACCTGCGCAGCGCGACTGATCTGGCCCTTCGCGCCACTAAAGTCGCCACTCAGGCTGTAGGAAGAGCCATGGCCAGCCTGGTTGTTCTGGAGAGACATCTGTGGCTGAACTTGACGGAAATCAAGGACACGGACCGGGTTGCCCTTCTTGACTCGCCCGTGTCACCGTCGGGGCTCTTCGGCTCCGCTGTGGAGGGGTTCACCCAGCGCTTCACTGAGGCACAGAAATCGTCGCAGGCTATGCGGCATTTTCTACCGAAACGATCTGCCTCAGCGTCTGAGACCGGCCGCCCAAAACCGCCGCCAACTCAACGCCCTAAGCCAGCACCAGCTCAGCCCCAGCCGAGAGCTGAACCGGAGGTCAAGCGCCAGCGTCCTGCACGACCGGCTGGCCCGCCTCGACGCCGCGGTCCCCGTCCTAGGATTACGCTGGACCCGACGCCGGCACCGCCTCCCTGAAGAGAGTCTGAGGAGGAAAAGAGGCTCTGGTCCCGCTTCGGCCGGCCCGCCCTCGAAAGTTCTGCGTGTTTCAGTCCCCTCGGGCGCTGGACACACCCTCGCTGTAACAGCGAAACACAAATTTTTACCTTTTCACAAAAAGAGCAAATTTCCTCCTCTGTACACACAAACACACACACACGGCTTAACGTCCATAAGCATATCGACGCTCGCCGTCAAATTTCACGTTTGGCAATCCACCCCCGGTATGCCGGGCTGGATTCTAAACGTAATCCAACACGGTTATTCACTTCAATTCGCACGGAGACCACCCCGGTTTCGCGGCGTTCTCTACACCACTGTCCCAGACGATCGTATACAGATCCTCAGGGAAGAGGTGCGTTCTTTATTACTAAAAGACGCGATAGAGACGGTCCCGGCGGATCAAAGCGAATCAGGCTTTTACAGTCGTTATTTTCTCGTTCCAAAGAAAGACGGCGGCCTCAGACCGATATTGGATCTACGCGTTTTGAATCGCGCCCTTGCCAAACGGCCGTTCAAAATGCTCACAGCCAGACGAATCATGGCGTTAATTCGACCGGGCGATTGGTTCATATCAGTGGATCTGAAAGACGCTTACTTTCACATTCCGATAGCGCCACGTCACAGGCCGTTCCTAAGATTCGCGTTCGACGGGACAGCATACCAGTACAAAGTTCTGCCCTTCGGATTATCTCTGGCACCACGCACATTTACCAAATGTGCGGATGCGGCTCTCGCCCCTCTCAGACAGAGCGGCATCCGCATATTGAATTACCTCGACGATTGGCTTATTCTGGCACAGTCAGAGAGGGAAATTACTGCGCACAAGACCGTTGTACTCCAGCATTTGGAGAATTTGGGGTTCAAAATCAACCTCCAGAAGAGTTTGCTCACCCCCACGCAGCGAATCACGTTCTTAGGCACGACGCTCGACTCATTAAAGATGCGGGCATGGCTTACACAGGAACGCGCGCTCACGGTCAGACGCGAGGCGGCATCGTTCAAAGCGGGTTCACATCTCCCTCTCAAACGATTCCAGAAAATGCTGGGTCTGATGGCAGCAGCATCCCCACTAATACCGTTGGGAATGCTGTTCATGAGGCCGCTCCAGTTTTGGTTGAAAGCGAAAGTTCCGCCCCGTGCTTGGTTGTCGGGCCGCTTATTAATCAAAATCACGTACAGCTGCGTGAAAGCGCTTTCGATATGGACATCCCCTCACCTTTTCCTCTCGGGCACGGAGCTCGGCTCCGTGAGCAGGAGGAAAGTGGTGACTACGGATGCGTCTGCGACGGGTTGGGGCGCTCACTGCGACGGCGAGCTCGCCTTCGGTGCGTGGAACAACCAGTTGTCTCAGCTACATATCAACCACCTCGAGATGTGGGCGGTTATCTTAGCGCTACGACACTTTCGACCGAAACTCCAACATCAACACGTTCTAGTGCGGTCGGACAGTATGACGGTGGTTTCGTTCATAAACCACCAAGGAGGGCTGAGATCTCGCTCCCTATCCAGGCTGGCGAAACGGCTTTTATTATGGGCTCACGCGAACGTACGTTCGTTAAAAGCGACTCACGTACCGGGTGTAGCCAATACGGGTGCAGACATTCTCTCGCGCAACGGTCCGCCGCCGGGAGAATGGAGACTGCATCCTCAGACGGTCGAGAGAATATGGACCGTCTTCGGCCGGGCGGAGATCGATCTGTTTGCATCAGACGAGAACGCGCATTGCCCGATCTTCTTCTCGAGACATCACGATGCCCTGTCGCAAGCATGGCCGGCGTGTCTTCTGTATGCTTTTCCTCCGGTGGCCCTGTTACCACAGGTCCTTCAGAGGATAAGAGAGACGAAATGCGCGATAATTCTGGTCGCTCCGTTTTGGCACAATCAACCGTGGCTCCCCGACCTATGGCAGCTGAAAACATCAGCACCATGGCCAGTACCGCTGAGGAAAGACCTCCTATCTCAGGCGAGAGGGACGATATGGCATCCACAGCCGGAGCTATGGAATCTACACGTTTGGTCTCTGAACGGCAACCTTCACGCCTTTCAGGACGAGTGTTAAATACTCTAACTGAAGCTAGGGCCCCATCTACCAGGCGCCTTTACGCTCAAAAGTGGTCTATTTTTTCTGATTGGTGCACGACGAAAGACTTAAACCCAAACACCTGTGAAGTGGAGCATATTCTCTCCTTTCTGCAGGAAATGCTGGACAGCGGTCGCGCGCCCTCGACGCTTAAAGTGTATGTGGCGGCGATAACGGCGAATCACGCCCTTATCGCCGGTCGCACCGTGGGAAAACATGATCTAATCATTAAATTCCTCAGAGGCGCTCGCAGACTACACCCACCGCGACCTAACACGGTCCCGTCTTGGGATCTGTCCACGGTCCTGAAAGCGCTGCGCGGTCCCCCTTTCGAGCCCCTCGAGCAGGCTGACCTGCGCGCTCTCTCGTTTAAAACCGCTCTCCTCCTGGCGTTGGCATCGGTTAAACGAGTGGGCGATTTACACGCGTTTTCAATTGACCCGTCGTGTCTGGAATTCGGTCCTAACGATAGCAAAGTGATCCTTAGACCGAGAGCGGGATACATTCCTAAAGTTCTGACCACGCCATTTAGAGTTCAGGTGGTTTCACTTCTCGCCCTTCCAACGGCGGACGGCGAACAAACCCCGAACACGCTCTGCCCCGTCAGAGCGTTAAGAATATACACGGACCGTTCTGCCTCATACCGCAAGTCAGATCAGCTGTTCGTAAGCTTCGCACAACATTCCTTAGGTATGCCGCTCACTAAACAGAGGCTATCTAAATGGATCGTCGAAGCCATTGCTTTGGCTTACGCCTCCCTGAATGAACATTGTCCAGTTGGTTTAAAAGCTCACTCCACGAGGGGTATGGCTTCATCTTGGGCTTGGTCTACGGGGATTTCTATCGTTGACATTTGTAACGCGGCCGGCTGGTCCTCGCCGTCTACGTTTGTCAGATTTTATAGCCTGGATGTCCCTGCCTTACAAGCACAGGTCTTATCGGCTTAATGATTCACGCGATTGCGTTTCTGTATGCCTTCACGGTGCGTTGCTAGCTCACCGTCATGGCTACCTATTAATAAATCATGCACAGCTCGCGGCGCGCTCAGGGAACCCGCCGTCTCGTGCTCTATTGTATATGCATCATGGTGCGTTTAGAAACTTCACTGTATGCGTATTACTGTCTCATATATGGTGCTTACACTTGCGCTCGCTAGAGCTATGTATATACTGGGTTAGGGCCACATGCAGTGTCTCTCCGGTAAGGGCACCTCAGTCCGTTGTGTATGCACGGCGGGATGGGATTACGTTCCCCCATAGCGTCAGCAAACTGACGCAATGCGAAGTGAACCGTATTGAAAGGGAACGCTTAGGTTACTCACGTAACCCCGGTTCCCTGAAATAACGGGAACGAAGCATTGCGTCGCTGGCCGTGCTACAAACGTCTACGCAGCGAGTGTTATTCGGCTGCGCGCTTCAGTCGAATAATAATGAGCTCTTGACGTATTTCACCGGCTTATATAGGGACGTGTGCCACGCCCCCGCGCGGGCTCAAACGTCATTGGTCTGTATTTTCTACAGACGTTAACCAATAGGCTTCAATCACGGAGTAAACAGGAGTTTCCCCCATAGCGTCAGCAAACTGACGCAATGCTTCGTTCCCGTTATTTCAGGGAACCGGGGTTACGTGAGTAACCTAAGCGTTTTAACATTTCACAACTACTCATCTATCATGTAACAAGTGCTATAAACTATATCCTCATCCATAAGTTTTGATGACAAGTAATGGCTTACACTGAAATTATGTTTTGATTTCTTTTTTTCAGTATGGCTGACTGTTTGAGCCACTACGAACATTAAAACTTCTGAACAAGTAATGTGTGACAGATTAAATCCTGAAATGAAGTAATATAAATAGCTGGGTTAATGGTGGTAATCAACATATATTCCTGAAATATTATGGTGCAAGATTACACAATTCAAGAGAAATACATACCTGTTCATAACATTGTTCACGCAGTCTCTGACAGAATATCCACCAGCTCAGACAGTTGCTGGACGTACTTGTGAAAACAATTGAAATAATGTTATAGAAAGATAGATGGTAATATATATATACATATTCTTTATGTCACAATTTACGCAGATCAACTTGTTATCAACATCTTTGATGTATTCATAATTTATTCATAATGCAAAATACACAGTCATATAGCATTTCTTACTTCTTGCATTTGAAGCTGAGGCCATAGGTGAAGAATCAGGTAGTCTCCATCCGGTAATTTTTTCGTTGTGTTACCTCACCTGTACAAATAGAGTTAATGTTATGGTAGTGTAATATTTTAACAGTTAATAACTTCACAGTATACTGCATTAGTTATGAAATCAGCTGGCTGTACTTTTAGGTCTTTGTGGTTGCAATGACAGACATTATAAGCTCTGTATTTGTAACTATTAACTCAGATTCAGAGAAATGTAAATTTTTATACTCTAAGCTGTGTTGCCATTAATGTGAAATCTTGTGATGCACGATAAATCGCATGTGATATCATGCGCATCTCGTCAGTAAAGCCGTTTCCTTGATTAGTAGTAAATCACCATCACCTGGTTTCAGATGGATGCTCTCTGGGATTGGGGTGCCCACTGGTACTGGATCGTCAATCCAGAATTTGGGATTGTAGACAATACTATATAGACAATAAAAACAAAAGGTGTAAAAAATGATAAGTTATTTAAGGTAAGAAAGGACACATTAATGAATGAATAACACCATAACTGTACAATTACAAAAAATCTGCTTTAGGTGTATGACAATACACAAGAAAACAATACTATGCCTCTTTCGGTTGTCTGTAAGATGGCTGTTCATTATGTGACCCTGCGAAACAAATGACACCTTGCATGTAATTTCATTAAGTACAATAAACATACACATGCACAATGTATTTTAAAAAATACATAGTAGTGTAAAATATTAAAATAAATCACTTTTTATATCAAAGTTTGGGATATTATGTTGACATTTAGGAAAACCCTGACTCATGGAATACATTTTTACCTATAAATGAGAATGACATTATAAAGATGGAACTGTATGCAATTTGGAGCCAAGCAATGTGTTTGTATAGTGTGGGAATGCACAAAAAAAGCATCAGTAGCACGTACACAGCATCAGTGTCACAGCTTATTCTAGGGTATAGATCAATCACACCATCTTGATACCGATGTTTACTGTCATGATGTGTGCCATCACCTGTGTAAACAAAAAAAAAAGTGTGTTGGACACAAAACTTGATCTTTAGAACAAACAAGGACATATGACAAATTAGAACATTAACAAATGTGTAGACTGTTTAAGCCATATCTACACAATTCATATCTACAGTTTGTCATACCTTCTTTTTTATTGTTTGTAGAATCTACAACATCTTCATTTGGTTTGTGTTGATCTTCAACTGTAAATAAAATGAAATTGTAATGACATTTACACCACAAATAACATCTCACATTTGTTTAAGTGTATTTTCAAATGGATTGTATTTTGAATGGTTATATTTTGGAGGAGGATCTGGGTAGGACACAGTCCTTTAAACAGCTTGTTTATTTTTATTTGGATTAGGTTCTGCTTTTCCTTTGTACAAAACAAAAGCAAAGGAAGTTAATCAAACCCTTACACTGAGCTTTTAATACAGAACAGTATTTAACATTTTACATCTCCAATGTTAATCATTACCATCATGCCAAATGACTTTTCTCTTTCAGATAATTTACTTTCTCAAAGAAACTCTCAAAAGGCTACATAAATAAGTTTAAGTAATAACTTTGACTATCATTAAACATACTTTATGGCATACCATGTATAAGTTCAGAGTAACTTTAAGCCTACTAGCTAATTTTACGTGTGGACAATTCTGGCAACGTTTATTTCGGTTCCTTCGTCAACAAGTAAAACTTAAGCACGTTAATCAAATAATACAAAATGTACTTACCCAATAGTAGGTTTTATATAATATATAGACACAACTCCTTCATAAATTCACCCTCTCCTCGTGGCTTGCTGGCTGCACACGACGTACTTCCGGGAGAACGTGTGACGTGACAACTATCTCGCGAGAAAATCTATCCTATCGCGCGATTTTGTAAAATATTTTGTTAAAACATTCTTGGCAGCGCAGTTTTGAAATTACATCCAACTCAGACCTAAATGGTAACCGGATATATACTTTCTTTACATTTATATGCATACATTTAATAATAAAGCAGGTTGAAATAATGATGTATTGTGGCTTTGCAATCACACTGGGCAGTTTGTGATTATAATTTTTTTAAACAAGATAAAGTTAATATATTTACTTTGTATACAAATTGTGTATTTCATAAAGATAATTCTGTTTTTTTCCTACTAGTCTAGTCTAGACGTGTAAAAGACGTCAGTGGACGTCTATTCACAACCTCTTAAAAAAATACTTTTTGCACTTAAATTAATTATTACAGTATTAACCAAGGTGTAGGCACAGCATTTGCATATTTCACAATACATTTATAGAAGGTTTATGATTTTTTCGAGGGTCATGATGGACTATAAATGCACGTGTAAAAGACGTCACCTAGAGACGTCCTCTTACAACCGATTCACAACAGGGTATAAATATTGAAGCACACGTAGTAAAAGTCAAAGTCACAATTATACATGCAACCCCATAGAACTATAGACATGTACAAATGTATCTGAATGCATTTTTATGAAATGTTCTGTGTTACATATTTTCACCGATTTGTGCCGTCATACCGCGACTATTTTTGGCCAGGGACACGACGTTGCGGTCGGACCAATGTTTGCTGGGATCTTGGTGAGTAAAGGTTTTTCAATGTATAACTAAATATTAATTGAGTCTTAAATACATAATTTAGACAGAGGATATAGACTAATGTTGGCAGTAATGGAGAGAAGTGCCGACGCAAATCCCACGGAGCCTTTCTCTTAATTTCGTTATTGCCAAATACCCATCTTAATTCAGAATGTATTATCTTAATTTAATTCATTAAGAAATAATCTTTTTATTGGCCTATTTATAGTGTATTGCATAGGCATATTTAGAATGAGATGTTACAATGTTACAGATGACTTACTTTATTTCTTTGTTTCAACTTCAACTTTGCGTGTAGATAATTAGTAATGAATAAATAATGTTAAAACCTGTGTAAATTTCTCATTCTTTACAAAAGCTGTGTGTGTGCGCACATTTAAATAATGTCGTGCTGTAAACGGGTTCGGGCTTTTAAAAAGCTGTCAATCTACGTACGTTCGGATTCGGGCTGCATTATGTCGGGCTCCGGTCATTTCGGGCGTGTGTCTTGTCCAGTTCGTGCTTACCAGCATGTTCATAGAAGCCGAAATGAGCCCAGACATCGGCTTTTAAAATACCCGGTGCATTTTTTATCACTCGTTTCTCACAACCCTCTGCCATTTTTTCTACCGCCACATACCTGTACGCGACGAATGATGTAAGCAGGCTATAATCGATTATGGGTTATTACTGCATCGATGCAGAATCGTCCACCCCCGCATCGCGATGCATCACACAATCGATTAATTGTGACACCCCTAGTATTTTATTAAGTTTATTTCTGCTTAATAGGCACAATAGATTTGTAAAATTATGAATCTTCAGTATAGAAAACACAGAGGGGTGGTTTACCAGACAGAGATTAACTTAAGCCAGGACTAGGCCTTAGTCCTATTGGATAATCAAAATATTGTCAGTGTATTAAAACTTTCAAGGAAAAATGTTTAAAAACATTCAAAAATAAAAACTTCATCCTACTGATAATGAAACCTGTGATAAAGTGAATTATTTTGTATTTTTATATTGTATATTGATGTTGAGCAGGGGCGTAGGAATGAGTTTAACATTGGGGGGGACACATATCGGAAACCTGACAGATCCGTTAATGATTTGAACAGAAATATGTCATACACTGCAAAACATTCACCAACATACTTTATTCTACTAAAATTTGTATTTGTATTTATTCCGATCTCCATTAGCTGTGAAAACACAGCTATTCTTCCTGGAGTCGATACTTCACTAAGAAACATTTACATGAGTAATATGACAAAAATAACCATAATACAAACAAAAATTCATAACAGCAATAAAAACAGCACATAAATACATACTCACACCCACCCACATACATCCACACACAGGACCTAGTTTAAGTTAAAAAGATAATAGAGAGATACACTTACTCATTGCGATTAGTAGAAATTTTTGTGATAAATAATACTATAAATAATCCAATTTTCTTATTTTGAAACCATTTGAAGCACTTCGATATAGGAAGCAGCATCACAGGACCAAATCTCAGAACAAAAGTCTAATTGTGAGAGTACAAATGTTTTTCTTCTTAGGTGCTGTTGGAATAAAGAACTACTAAAATGATATAATTAACGTGTTCACTTCTAATCATGTTCAAACTTTCCTTTCATGATCAACAATCTAAAATCACCTCACCCTTCATATAACACCTACCTGGAGCTCAGTGCTAGCTCTCCCTGCATTACCCTCACCAGTGTCACCACTGTTAGTTTCCAGCTGAACTTCATCTGATCTCTAATATGAAAGTAGTGGAAATGGACAAGGTATAGAAAAATACTGATGGGAATGTCATGAACAAGCAAAAACACACAGACAGACTAACTCATCATGTTCTTTTACAATCATCATCCTAAATACTGTTTTTAGTGTCAAATCGCTTTTCTCCATTACATTACTGGAAAGTCTGCCATATTTTCGCCAGCCTTCGTTGGCTAGTAAGGTTAATAGTAACAACGTTTACCTAGCAAGAGTGTAGCGTTACTTGTTAGATGTTGAATCACAACATCAGCTTAATATCAACAAGTCTAAGGCATGGGTTAAAGTGAAAAAAAAATCACAATGTGTTTAACATGATAAATTATCTATATGGTATTTTGAGCTAGAACTTCACATATGTTCTCTGAGGACACAAAAGATTTGACATTTGACATCTTAAAAAAGTCTTGTGAACTGACACTTTATGTAAATAGGTGAGACCAATAGCATTTTAAGGAGAGATTGTCAGTTTGCATATTTTAAATGCCATTTTTAATCTCTGAAATGTACTTCAGTATTTACTTCAGTAAATACACTTTCAGTGCATGTTTATATTTTATTTTCTTCTGATTGATAGCAAGCTTCCACTTTTTTGCTATAAATGCAATATTGAAGTCTCATGTGGCATATACAGGGTTGCCAACTGTCACTATAAAATACAGGACCAAAGGTGGGCTACAGCAGCAGTGCAAGTATGGTTTTGTGTGAATATACATTGTATTGTTTTAAGCCATTTGTCAAAATGATAGTTAATCTCCTAATTTATAACTTTTATGCCTACAACATATGGTAGGTTTATTAATAGTTTGTTAATTTACAGCTTTACTTTTAACACAGTCCTTTAATTGAACCATTCCCTTTACTATATGTCTAAAACAAACTTGTGACTCCTGCACTAAGGGTTAAAAAACGTTATCCCCTTCATGTTAATTTATGTGACAAACTAAAAAAACATCTTACATAGATTTAGCTATTTAAAACACGCGTACAGGCTGTGACTCACGCACGAGAATGTCCAAGCAAAGTTGGAAATACTTTTGGGGCATTTCATATTGAGGCGAAACAGCTACAGTAAATTACCCACTTTATAAAAAGAAAATATGAAATCGTATATCACCCCTGTAATGTACACTCGACGGGACGGGGTCTGTGATTGAATGACAGGTGTCGGTGATCATTATCATGTGCTGTGATCAGCAGCACTGCTGCTTATGCTGCGGGTTCGACTTCGGGCAGCGGTGCTGGAACCGACAGGCGGATGACATCAAAGTACCGTAAAAGCATTTCGATAGCAGTCTCCTCGTATGTTTTCTTGAATCGCTCTCACAGGATTTTGATGTCATCTGCCTCTAGGTTCTTGTGACGCCACATGAATTTTAACAAACATGTACCAGTCACTGATTAGATCAGCGTATCAGTTAAAAAACTGGACGCGAGTGGTCATGTAACGGGACAAATCCCAAGGCATACAGTGCAAAGACACCAATTTTACCAGCTTAACACACTACAGTCTGAAAACCCGGAGCGAAGTGATTACAGAATGCTTACAGTGGAGAGAAGAACGTGCTTTCGCTCCACTCCAGGCTTTGATCAAATCCCGCTTAGCAAGGGGAATACATGTCGTCTTTATGAAAAGTGAATTTAAGAATTTTGCAATTGACGGAGAACTTTAATCCATATCTTACGTTAGACATAAAATATAATTATCCTCCTCCTGGACAAAATGTATACCAACTCACATTTCCTTTCTTCCCCAGTAAAAAGAAATAATTACAGTGCATTGAAAATGCGCTGTACTGTTCTTACTGGGCTTTTTATTATTATTATTATTATTCTTCCAACCAAATTTCCGCAATTAATACGGCTCGAACCGCTTAACTTAGAAACTTCATTCAAACTCTCAAACGTGCGGACTATTCGGGAATAGTGTGCTATGACTTTTATAAGCGATCGGGGGTACGGTCTTCGCCCCAGGGGCGAAAAAGCAGCCGAAAAATCCCATTGACTTAACATGGAGACAAACTTTGACGAGTCGTAGCTCAGACCTAGAATTTCACAGAAACTTGTGACTTGCCACATTTGAAGAGGCTGGCAGGCTCTGTAAGAACATACCTCACAATGGGGTGTAAGTTGTACCCCTGGGGTGTAAGAGGCCCCCAAATTTCCCCATAGACTTATAATGGGGCAGGAATCATGCCCATATAAGGAATAAAAACATCCCAGATGGGATATCTTTGCAGCGCAGTGTCGTAGAGACATGGGGGTGGGCTCATTTTACTCAGGCATCCAATCAGTCCCTTAGGATCCTTATTGAGCTATTAAGCCACGCCCCTAGCAACCATTTTGGGCACCCTAGCAACATTTCCCATAGACTGCCATTATAAAATGCCCAGATGGATATCTTTGCAGCACAGTGTCACAGAGACATGGGGGTGGGCTCATTTTACTCAGGCATCCAATCAGTCTCTCACCATCCTTATTGAGGTATTAAGCCACGCCCCTAGCAACCAAATATGAGCAGCCTAGCAACATAATAAACAAAGCCTTATATCTCTGGATCCGAACATCATAGAGACATGGGGGTTGGGTCTTTGGGTAATATTAGCTTCATGCTAGCTTCATGCTAAGTCATACTAGCTTCATGCTAGTTTCATGCTAGCTTTATGCTAATTTCATAATAAATCTTGCTAACTTGATGCTAAATCATGCTAACTTCATGTTAAATCTTGTTAACTTCACGCTAAATCATGTTAGCTTCATGCTAATCATGCTAGCATCATCTTAATCATGCTAGCATCATGTTAATTTCATGCTAAATTCATGCTAACTTCATGGTAATCATGCTAACATCATGCTAGCTTCATGCAAATTATGCTAGCTTCATGCTAATCATACTAACATCATGCTAGCTTCATGCTAACATCATGCTAGCTTCATGTTAATCATGCTAACATCATGCTAACTTCATGCTAATCATGCTAACATCATGTTAATCATACTAGCTTCATGCTAATCATGCTAGCATCATGCTAGCTTCGTGCTAATCATGCTATCATCATGCTAGCTTCGTGCTAATCATGCTAGCATCATGCTAGCTTCGTGCTAATCATGCTAGCATCATGCTAGCTTCGTGCTAATCATGCTAGCATCATGCTAGCTTCGTGCTTATCATGCTAGCATCATGCTAGCTTCGTGCTTATCATGCTAGCATCATGCTAGCTTCGTGCTAATCATGCTAACATCATGCTAGCTTCGTGCTAATCATGCTAGCATCATGCTAGCTTCGTGCTAATCATGCTAGCTTCATGCTAGCTTCGTGCTAATCATGCTAGCTTTATGCTAGCTTTGTGCTAATCATGCTAGCATCATGCTAGCTTCATGCTAATCATGCTAGCTTCGTGCTAATCATGCTAGCTTCATGCTACCTTCGTGCTAATCATGCTAGCTTCGTGCTAATCATGCTAGCTTCATGCTACCTTCGTGCTAATCATGCTAGCTTCGTGCTAATCATGCTAGCTTCATGCTAGCTTCGTGCTAATTATGCTAGCATCATGCTAGCTTCATGCTAATCATGCTAGCTTCGTGCTAATCATGCTAGCTTCATGCTACCTTCGTGCTAATCATGCTAGCTTCGTGCTAATCATGCTAGCTTCATGCTAGCTTTGTGCTAATTATGCTAGCATCATGCTAGCTTCATGCTAATCATGATTGCATCATGTTAGCTTCATGCTAATCATGCTAGCTTCATGCTAACTTCGTGCTAATCATGCTAGCAACATGCTAATCATGCTAGCTTCGTGCTAATCATGCTAGCATCATGCTAGCTTTATGCTAATCATGCTAGCTTCATGTTTTCTTCATGCTAATCATGCTAACATCATGCTAGCTTCATGCTAATCATGCTAGCATCATGCTAGTTTCATGCTAATCATGCTAGCATCGTGCTAGCTTCATGCTAATCATGCTAGCATCGTGCTAGCTTCATGCTAATCATGCTAGCATCGTTCTAGCTTCATGGTAATCATGCTAGCATCGTGCTAGCTTCATGCTAATCATGCTAGCATCGTGCTAACTTCATGCTAACATCATGCTAGCATCATGCTAATCATGCTAGCATCATGCTAGCTTCATGCTAATCATGCTAGCATCATGCTAGCTTCATGCTAATCATGCTAGCTTCATGCTAATCATGCTAGCTTCATGCTAATCATGCTAGCTTCATGCTAATCATGCTAACATCATGCTAGCTTCATGCTAATCATGCTAACTTCATGCTAGCTTCATGCTAATCATGCTAGCATCATGCTAACGTCATGCTGAATCATGCTAATACCATATTTCATCATGATAACTTTTTTAAATCATGCTAGCTTCACACTAAAACATGTCAACAGCCAGGTAAACTACTAGATTAAATTTCTTTTACATTTCTGTCAATCAACTTTTTGCATTTTCATGCACTGGTAATTCCTTGGGAATTGCATATCTAGTTTAAACTGAGCTGCTGCTGTCTCTTCATATTAACCTCAGACAACCTGTCCCCAGCTTCAGACCCCACTAGCCGTTGAGGGGGTGGGGCGGGCCGTGAAAAGACGCTGTGTTGC